>NC_051154.1:71351273-71421273 GCF_013339745.2 Dermacentor silvarum | reverse complement strand
ATAGCAGCTCCCGACAGCTCGAGCGATACGAGCGGGCCGCTGCTCAAGTCCCGGAGCCCGCGCTCTCGTCGCCTGAAAGGCGAGTCCGCCTTAATGAGTAGTGCATTTGCGCTACGTTTCGGTTGGTTTTTTGACGCGGCCGGGAGAAGAGAGTGGGAGCAGGAGAGTGGGCGTGGGGGCCGAAAGTTCCTCTCTATAGGCCTCCTCAAAAAGAATGAAGGCAGATGTCAGTGAGGGCAAAGAATAAAAAAAAGTAAATCACCGGAAATGATCGATTTGTTTTTCGGTCTTTCCGTCGTCTGCCTGCGACTTCCGGTAGAAGAAAAAAAAAAGAAGAGAGAGAGGAGGAAATGAAGCACTCACATCGACAGTTCGGTTGCTATGGCGACCAGTATGGACTCCGCCAAGGAGCAAAACAACGCGCCAAGAGTACCAAGCGAAACGGAAGACCGGCAGCCAGGCGGCAGGATGGCATGTGAGGGTGGAGGCGACGGCACGCAGCTTTCCTCTCGGCTGCCGAAGGGTTGCCGTCCGGACTGCGGTCGGCCGCGGGTCGGGGTGCCGAGGCCCTTCACTTTGGCCGCCACCGCCCCTTGAAAAATGGACGCGCCGCAGTGCAGCAACTGTGAAAACGGCTACGCATGGTGTGCGGATTCGCACCCTGCGTTCAAGCTTGCTCCTCCGCGAAGTTGCCATTTGGAGTTGACAAAACTGAGTGGAACGGAGAAGATGAACAACGAGGCAGTGCAGATTCCGACTCGCGGAACAGGTGGTGCAAGCGGTCTGCTAGAAGAGGGACGGTAACCGCAAATGTCACTCTTACACTGGACAGCTCCGCAGAAAGCTGCGTACATGGCCGTGACTCCATGTGTGCGTTCTTGAACGACCGCTTGCCGCGCTGCGATCATGACCGCGTTCCCTCCTCTCATTCCGACCGGGTCGCGGAGAGCAACGAGCGACCCACAGCCCCACGTGTCGGACACGTCATGCGCGTGAGCCTATCCCGAGTACTCGGTTCAGACGTTGTGCTTATAGGAGCCGTAAAGCTTAGATATTTTCTTCAGTGCCCAACCCACAAGCTTATGCGTAGAGCGTCATGGGTTGGCTTAATGATATAAGACGTAAAGGTTAGAGCAGCAAAAATGTCTCGATGATAATCTCCAATTAAAGATTACATTTTTTTTTGCACTTTCGCGCAAGCAAGCGCAGATCTGCGGATCTCATTTTGTTTGTTGCCTTGCGTCGGGACGCCCAGAGCGTATTTCTTCGCCACTAAAGTAATGCACGTTCTGTTTGCGTTCAGCGCGGTAATGAGAAGCGGTGGTAATCCCAATGTCACGGCGTCTGGCGCTGGCAGGCATGTTTGCGGTACAGCTAAGCTCCTACACTTTCGACCTTAATCCTTAATTGCGAGCTGGAGGCTTGTGTAGGCACGTGCGAGAAAAATAACACTAACTCCTGTAATGTATTTTGTGGGCGGATAGGTGACGCCAGCGAATGAAGGTGGCATTCATTCGCAGCTGTGCAAAATGCACAAAAGTGGCAAAGAAAGAAGCCATTGCATGCACGTCGGCATCACATCGTCACGTCGCAGCATTTGGAATAATTGTGTGATGCCAGCCTAATGGTAAACAAAGAAAAGAAAGCGTACACACAAGACCTGAGCCACATTAATTACACGTGAACGAAGCATCACGATATTTCTAGCTACAGACGCGCTAAGCTGTGAAGCTATACCGGCAAGCTCGCATGCGTAAATGAATATTTTACGCCGGATACGAGTAGAAAGGAACACTGAAAAAACAATGATACCTCGTCTTAACCATGTGGATGTATGATCACTACTTAGTTGCAGTATAATGCGTGCTTTCAGCCAAGCCAATTCCTGCGGGAATCGCAACGTGTTCGACATGTTACCGTCCCTTTCGGTCCAAGACTGAAAAACACCGATAGCTGGACACTTTCGTCGTTAAGCTATTGCATTCCAATTGGTGTGATGCAGAGGCGTCGTTACAGCCGCGGTGAATCTGTTCTAATGAGGGCTCATTTATCTGAAAAAGTTTGCCGCAGTGATCGGTTTTCTTGAATTCGCAGCGTCCTTTCGCTGCCTGTTAAGTATACTAAAAAGGAGTCCCTTCAACTATAAGAACGCTCGCTGTGCGCAACTTGACGGGTAGGCAAATTTTAATACGATGAAAGCGGACGGAAATTACATTCACGGTAAAGCTTTCATTTCGATTGATTTCGTGCGTGTGTGTGTTCGCGCGCGTACATATCAATTATGTTTGCTGCTGTGTTTACGTGATTGCAGCTGGGTGATTCCATGTAAGATCGAACAAAGGATGGCCGGCCGACCTTTTAAATTTAGTTCAGAATTTTATATATTGTTGCCTGATGAGTGGAAAGAAGAGATCCGCAATTGGTTTTGCTGCCAAAAATTTTTCGAAGCACCGCGAATCAAATAATGACGAAGAGGTGGAGTGCCGCGCTTACCTGCTCCGCTGTTTTGGCCAACTTTGGTTATGAATTACACAAAATATATGAAAGTTAGGTAGCTGAAATTTCTTTAAATAAATATATGCATGTTTTTGCTTTTGTTCAGTTATTTTTGTTTTTTGTGGGTAGTGTAGATGTTTTTATAAAAAAAACCTCAAAATCGGCCCAGGAAACGTTTGTTTGTCTACTTTTCAGGTCCTTATCTCAAAAAAGGCTTGTGGTAGAGCGGCAACAATTCCGCATTACGTTCTAAGCATACTTATTTACCAAATTGCTAAAGCTTATATTTATATACCTTTCAATGAAGAGATACTATCGGGCTAACTTCAAGAAAACACCGATCAATGGAAATCTCTGATGACAATTAAAAAAAAACACGATTTTTGATATTTATTAAACTCTGCCCTCTTATTCTCCTCCACATCAGCTTTCATAATCATTAAAAACATATTGCATAATTTTGTTCCATTCGTAGTTACAGCCCGTCGAATGAGACCCTTACGCAAGGATAGGCAATTGTTGTAGATCCGACTTCTTGCCCGCTAAGTGTTTAGAATGCAGGCAGGATTGGATTTCTGTTTCTTGAAAGGCCAGTAGTACCGAAAAAGGTGGAAAGTATGAACGTGGCACTCCAGTGGCAAATCAAGATGTAGAATGCCAAGGGAAACAAAAGCAAAACTATTGGTAACCGGATGCGCGCGCCTATCTCAGATGACGGCAGCAGACTGCCTGAACCATAGAGTTTCTCACTATATTACCTAGAGGGAAAACTGGCGCTGATGCGCTGTGGTATCCATTGGAATGCCGGTATATTGTGACATCGGATTGGCATCGTTCTTGGAGAGCCAGAACGCCTTGAAGACGCGCCTGGCTAGCACCGTTCCGTCTGTCACAAAGATTAATTTCCTACTAAAATAGCACGTAAAAAACTGCTTTACCTTTATTATTACACAAAAACATGTTTTGTTTAATTGTGAGGACGTACTATTGGATGCACAATTATATGAAACGTAAAAAGCATCAGCTGGCCGCTAAAGTTGGAGGGCAGACGACAAGATTATGGCTTGCTTTGGAACAACTTGTCGTCTGTTCTTGCTTTCCTTCGCTTCATTCGGCATTGTAGGTGAGTAAACTTTATTGAGATATGCAATATGGGTGAATGAAAGCCTTTTATGTAGATTTTACTTTAAGAACGCATTATTTGTGTAGCCATATCCACGTTTTAGACGAAGCCTCGTACAACACAAGCCAACACAAGCCTCGCAGACACATATCCCGTCATTCCCATGAGGGCACGGCGCCCTTTAAGAAACTCGCATAGACGGTGGCGTCAGTTTACCCTCTAGGTGTTATAGTGAGAAACTCTATGGCCTGAACAGCAGACGGCCTGAACAGCAGAAGGCCTGACAGGAGATAGCCTGAATCGATCCGCTGTTCACACTTCATTCGACACCGATAGTGCTTGCGCTTTGCTCTTACTCTACTGTTCCTGTGCGTCTCATGGCGGCAAAGTATAGCTCTGAGCGAGTGTATTGTGCAGACTACCTTTCTAAGCACAAGAAGCTCATTGCAAAGAAGCGAAATTTTCGCAGAGTTACCGACGTAGACGTTAATGCTTTGGAGCAACTTTTAACATCCGAAACATCAGTAACTGTCAAAGAGAAGGACTACTTGTGCTACCCGTGCTTTCGCTACTTCTGAAATGAAATATCCTCACGGAACACACGGTTGAGCGATGACATTTTTATGCCCCCTGAAGCAGAAATCAACGTCGTCAACCAGATCATTGCGACTACCTGCGTGTCCCCATTGAAACGTCCAGGCGCAGTGAGAAGTCGGGGCAGGCCTACTTACATAAAAAGAAAACAAAGTGAGGTGCAGAAGGCGGTAGCGGAAACTGTTCGCAACAAGATACGCCGGGCGTACAACCAATGTGATGCATCGGGAAATTCAGCTGAAGGAAAGTGCTCCTTCTGCGAGCAGTAGATCGAAAGCTTTCGGCAAGCCTATGCAGCATCGACGACACCCCAGGAACGTTATCAACTTCTCACTCTCCTGCCATCAACACTAGCTAAACATGAGATTAAGAAGCTTATTCCTGAAGCATCGATGTATCAAATAAACAAGTCCAGGAAATTGAAAGAAAATCACGGTGTGTGGTACTGACCGGATCCTTTCACCAGGCACAAGGTGAGCCCTGAGTGCGTATCTGCGGCACGTGAGTACTACACGAAGGACGAGTTGGAATGCTCGAGACAAAGCCCTAACAGAAAGGATGTCTTGTCGGTTACGATCGACGGAGAAAAAGTATTAGTAACAAAGCGTTTCATGACCAGATCTATTAGAAAGGCATTCCGCATATACAAAGACGACCATCCTGATTCTGGCATTGGCCTATCAAAATTCTACACCTTGAGACCGCGCTGGGTAAAATGTTATCCCCAGCATGATGTGTGCGTTTGTGCCATTTGCGCCAACTATAAACCTTGCCTTGCCGCTCTTGAGAACATTACTGGCCACAGAATCAATTCTGATGACCTTCACTCAGCATTCATTTGCATTCCGTCATCAGCATAGTGCCTTTTAGGCGAATGCAATCAGTGTCTAAAAGGCGGGTCCCTGACAGTGGAGGAACTTAATATCCCAGAAGAAGAAGAAATACTGCTAGCGACGTGGGAGGCAGGCGACCTTGTGAAAAAGGTTTTCGATGCTGATACTTATTTTAATCGTCTTCGGGTGTTAGTGGCAAAGTGGATCGTGCCCAACCACATCAGGAAGACACAAGACAAAGCTATCTACGAGGAAAAGCACTGTACACAGCCTGGGAGCATTGTATTCTACTTTGATTTTGCCGAAAACTGGACTGTCGTGCTTCCTGACGAAGTTCAGGCATACCACTGGCAAAAGCAGCAAGTATCCGTGTTTACATGCGTGGTAACAACGAAAAAATCTACAGAGAGTTTCGCTATTGTTAGTGACGACTTGAGCCACGACGACAGAATGGATGGACGATAACCTGCTGGTGTACTCCAAGGTGACATATGTGAGTGATGGAGCCGCCAGTCATTTCAAAAATAGATACCGCCTTTACGAGTTCGGAAAGAGCGATTGTCCCAATACCCAATGGATATTCTCAGCAACTGGACACGGGAAAAACGCGTGCGACGGAGTTGGAGGGCTCGTCAAGCATCAAGCAATGCTCAACAACTTGAGAACAAGCCCTGAATATGCAATTCGGGCAGCCAGAGACTTTGTAACTATTTTAACAGAAAAACTGAAAGGTGTGCATCTAATACATCTTGAAGAAAAAGAAGTTGTTGCCTTCCGCGACTTAAAGAAGGATGAGTGGATGAAAGTGCCCGCCTTCCATGACATTCAGTCTTGGCATGTCTGGCAGCTATCCAGGTCAACGGAAGCATCTCCTGAATTGTACGTGGCACGCATAGCCGGGTCTGCATGGAAGAAACTATGTGTAGAGGAATGAAGGCAATCAACGTTCTCGAATCATTCGAATAAACGATTGCAGCCCAGAAACAAATTCTGTTTTAATGAAGCGGTTCTCCATTGCCTTGACAATTTTTTCATTACGCTAAAGATTATTTGAAATACCGTTGCTTGCTTATTGAATTTTATTCTATTTTCGGGTTTTCAAAGCTGGGTATCGATTTCTGACAGCGTTTTCGTAGAGGTTAATTGCGCAAAACGTCTGTGTGCTCTCCGATGCCGCAGCGCATCTACGAACCCCTCGCGTACAAAACTGATTCTGAATCATTCACTACGGTTTGTCCGACAGCTAATTTCCAGCGTTGAGGCATAAATGAGTGGATACAATATCATGCCAAAATTCAAAAGTCGTACGCTGAACGCAAATGTCATAGAATCTTCAGACCTGCATGGTGCGCTGAGCCTTGCGTAAGGGTCTCATTCGACGGGCTGTAACTACGAATGGAACAAAATTATGCAATATGTTTTTAATGATTATGAAAGCTGATGTGGAGGAGAATAAGAGGGCAAAATTTAATAAATATCAAAAATGGAGTTTTTTTTAAAATTGTCACCAGAAATTTCCATTGATCGGTGTTTTCTTGAAGTTAGCCCGATAGTATCTCTTTATTGAAAAGGTATATAAATATAAGCTTTAGCAGTTTGGTAAATAAGTATGCTTAGAACGTAATGCGGAATTGTTGCCGCTCTACCACAAGCCTTTTTTGAGATAAGGACCTGAAAATTAGACAAACAAACGTTTCCTGGGCCGATTTTGAGTTTTTTTTTATAAAAACGTCTACACTACCCACAAAAACCAAGAATAACTGAACACAAGGAAAAACATGCATATATTTATTTAAAAAAATTTCAGCTACCTAACTTTCATATATTTTGTGTAATTCATAACCAAAGTTGGCCAATACAGCAGAGCAGGTAAGCGCGGCACTCCACCTCTTCGTCATTATTGATTCGCGGTGCTTCGAAAAAATTTTTGGCAGCAAAACCAATTGCGGATCTCTTCTTTCCACTCATCAGGCAACAATATATAAAATTCTGAACTAAATTTAAAAGGTCGACCGGCCATCCTTTGTTCGATCTTACCCATGGTGTTCAATGTACAGCAGACGACCGGAAAATCTTAATTCTTTACACTGCCGAGTAAATATTATTTCCTTTTATCGCAGGAACTGTAGCAATGCATGCGGAAAAGTGATAACCCACAGCAAGAAGTCCGTCATTTGATGGGAGGGATCGAGTTGGCACCCGTTTGCTGTCGCAAACAGATAGCGTCCGTTTTTGTTTTCTTTCAGGTAGAAAGCCCGCTTGTAAATTGATACTGTATATAGGACAACGTTTGCCACTCTCCCATCAGCCTGTCGTTACATATCCGCATTTGCTCAAAGCGTGGCTAAACCAAGCTAGAGCACGGAAGCGGCATTCGGCTACAACTGCACAAAGTGCACACAAAGGCGGCATTGAAGGAAACCAATCGGCTTTCGGCTCGAGCCTTTTCGCCGAATCAGGCAGCCACTACAGACCGTCGGCCCGAAGGGACAAGCTACTTTGCGCTGTGACAGGTCGGCCTGGAGAAGCGGTGCCATGAAGTCAACAAGCCGCTGTTATCGTTGTGACCGTGCTAAATAGAAGGTGTTCCATATTCGCAGCAACAAAAGCCTTTGCTGTTCATCAACAGACTGCGGCCGTATTCGGTGTGACTCTATTTCGAGCATCGACCGATCGATTGAACCTACACGCCACTTCCTTTCACTGCGACCCCGTTGAGCTGTTGAGTACGAGGCAATGAGAATATAGACGATATGGAACAGTATCTCGGCCCACGACAGCAAGTTACTGTGAGCATGTCCTATAGTTCCTGGCTGTTCTGAGGAAACTTGGTCTCTCTTAGGCGGACTGTGTACAATAGCGGGTAAAAAAGTTCCTGTCCGAGATTCAATCGAAAGTATTGCCTGCGCGGTGGCGAATGGGTGCAGAGTCCCCGTCATACTAAATGCTTCCGACATTTTCTTTTTTTTCTGAGCTGGCCTTGGCGGCGCCTTTCATTTGTGATGGAGTCGCGTCTCCAACTGCCCCGCTGGCGGTAAAATGTAGCGCGAATTCGACAGCCACAAACACAGCAGCCGCTCTCAACTAGGCACCGGAACGTAAGCCTTCATATGCTAAATTGCCTTTTCTTATCGCGGAGAGAGTGGGTGGCATCGGTGGCGTTTATTCTGTCAAGACGCAGCGCGAACATACCCGTCCAGTAAACGACATAAACGCATGATGAGTGGTACAGGTGCCCTGAGCTGTCATGAAGATACATTGAACCCATCCACGAAGGCGAAAATGTTCTTTAAAGAGTAGTACCCGATCATATATGGGTCAGTGCTTTCAGTATAATTTCTGTATAATGGGAATAGTATGGGAACGTCGACAAAACCCATCGACACCACCCATCACCGGACCAACCGTCGAGCAGTGGGAGGCCCAGCTGACAAGCCCGAGCCCTTAAGACCAGCATCGCCTGGTGAGCAGGGCCAAGCTATGGGCTCAGGCCCACGGCATCCTGGACTAGAGATGCCGCCCACCTCGGACGATTTTACCGTCTGCTCATTTCTTTAAATAAAGTTTATTCCTCCTCCTCCTCTGTATAATACGCCCAGCTAAAGCACTGGGCGTTCGGACGGGGGGTGTTTCCGTGTTACCTAACTTCTTCGGTGACCACGATTTATGGAGTAGTTAAGTGCGTTCCAGCAACCCGACGTTGCGTTTTCTTAGCCCTCGTTTTTTTTTTCAATCTATTAACTTAATTTATTTTCCATTATTAGACATTAATTTCATTTGAGAAGGAGTAGCAGACGTCAACACCTCCTAACAACCATGCAGACAATATATATAAGGCAAGCATACTAAGACAAGCTAACTTAGGCGGGCTGCAGGGTTTAGGTCGCACGTTGCGCAAACTAGCACCTTGCACACTCCAGTCTGGTCCCGTCTTTTCCATTGGTGCGTTCTCGGTTCCGTTCTTTTTCTGAGATTTTTTTCTGTCATTTTAAATAAGGGTGAAAATTCATTACTTGACTGGCTTACAGCTTCTCTTTACGATTTTCATCTGACAGATAAAAAAATATGGCAGTCAGGCGAAGCCATTCAGCCTTCCAGATGACTATAGCCCGATAGAAAAAGTATCTGTGCACATGTCTGGTGCAACACACAATCCCCCAAATTTCCGTCCGATATCACTCGCATCTTTCCCGTGTAAAAGTTGTGAACACGTTATTTTTTACCACTCTTGCTTACTTTTCTTGAGCCTAACACATTTTTTTCTAACCCCCTCATAACACAGCACAACTTTCCTAAAAGCACCCTCTTGAAAAACACCGCTTCTGGCCTTTACTAATGGCGCGCATTTGCTTGACTCTGAATATATATAGTAGATTGCATTAAAAAATCCTAGAGCATTCGACAAGGTCATTCATTATTTACGAGTAAGCTGAGGTATAATGAAATCTCTAGGCCCTAATGTGGTTTACTGAATTTGGGGTTTTCTAGTGAACCGTACTCAAGTTGGTATTGCGAATATTCATGACTTTTTTGTTCAGTCAATGCTCCTGGGTGTTCCACAGGGGTCCGTTTTAGGACCATTACTGTTCTTGACCTTCATCAACGACTTGCCTGCCAACATTTCATCCGATTAAGGCTTGCCTACTCGCAGGTTGCTGCGAAATTTACGGCGACATAGCTCACAAAGACGACATTGTTTCGCTCCAGACAGACTTGAGTAACGTACTTCACTGGTGCCAATTGCGAAACATGAAATTAAACATTTATAAATGCAAATCAGTGCGCGTTTCTCGTACCTCATTAAAATACCCACGCTACTGTCATGACAATACGCCTCTTCAGTCTGGATTGTTCTGCAAGTATCTCATCGTCCATATCTGTAGTGACCTGTTCTGGAACCACCGCGAGAAGTACATTATTGCCAAAGCTAACCGCAGCCTGGAGTAAGTTTCAACAAAACTTCTAGCTCGCACTATCATCAATTGAAATCTATACGCCACTTACATCCATCGATGTTTTCTTCTCTTATCTTCATCGTATCCAATTATAACTGCAACAGACATTGTTACCACGATGAAGTCAAGGCTTAACCTTCCCGAAATTCCTACTCGGCGTAAAATAAGTCGGCTGAGTCTCTTTCACTCAATTTATTATTATTATTATTATTATTATTATTATTATTATTATTATTATTATTATTATTATTATTATTATTATAGCAATCACATTCGTGAGCTGTTCGTCAAACTTCCCCTTTCAGATAATCTACAATTGACTACAAGAAAATGGTTGATGACCTTCGCCGTACAACTGCCACATAGACGCATGCATTTTTTTCCCATACGACGAGTGAGTGAATGGAATCACGTTGCAGATGAAGCAGCTGCTATCACCGACGCATCCTGGGTTAAGAGTTTTCTTCTGATTGATATTGCACTACCACATCTTAGTGTGTGTGTGTGTGTGTGTGTGTGTGTGTGGTGTGTGTGTGTGTGTGTGTGTGTGGTGTGTGTGTGTGTGTGCGTGTGCGTGTGTGTGTGTGTGTGTGTGTGTGTGTGTGTGTGAGAGAGACCTTCCTGCTCGTTTTGTTCTAGCTATTTCTTTTTCACTGCTATTGCATGTTTTGTTTCCTTTTATGGTTATTTTTAAAACTGTGTTCTTTTTTTAATATTGTCTAAAATGTATTTTTGCCGAGGTTGCTATGAATTATACCCCCCTTCCTAATTTCGTTGTATGCAAACCTCGAGGATAAAGCAAAGATATATAAATTGGCCGAAAGTCTTTGTAAGGCTCCTTACGCCCAAGGCCAACAACCTCTTAAATTATGGGGTTTTACGTGCCAAAACCACGACGATCTGATTATGAGGCACGCCGTAGTGGGGGACTCCGGAAATTTGGACCACCTGGGATTCTTTAACGTGCACCTAAATCTAAGAACACGGGTGTTTTCACATTTCGCCCCCATCGAAATGCTGTCGCCGTGGCCGGGATTCGATCCCGCGAATTCGTGCTCAGCAGCCCAACACCATAGCCACTAAGCAACTAAACCTCTTCTTCATAGAGATAGTTGTTTATGCAATGCCTCAAGCTTAGAGATACACTCTACTTTCCGAACAACTGCGTACTGCGAACGCTTAATACTTTATGTTGAGTAGGACTGGCCGGCTACAATAAAGTAGGTCAAGGAGAATGAGCAACCATTTAAGCAGTCATAAGTTAATCAGCATTAAACAATCTCCGAGCATCGTGCAAGAAAAAAATGTGAGTGGCCTCCTCTTTTAGTCCTTTCACATTGAGCGGCCCTTCTAGGTGAAAGTTAAGCAGTTTCATCTGAAAAAGCACTTCTGACATAACTTTCGGCTAGCGAGGTATATTCGCCTTAAAAGATTAAACCACAAGGGACACGGCATACGCAGAAAAAAATAGCGCGTGTTTCTGCAACGACAATCTATGATTATTAAAAAATAGTAGATACGAGACAAAACGATAATTTTCATGACCACGTTTCATAGCAGTGACGGACATCAGGTACTCGTCAGTATAATTATTATTAAAATTTTACTAATTACTTTATTTATTATTGACTTTGGGGTGCATGTTGTAATTGCAAAATCGAAGTCAGCCAGTAGATTAAGCATAGCTTTTTGCTAGAAACATTGTGAAACATTGTTTCGGAAAAGACGAACTCAAAATGTGCCACGAAAAGCATTCCCGTTCCAACAGACAATTCTGAGGCTCCGACGTTATTATTAGGGAGTTTTAGAAATAGGGGACTCAAAGTTAGGGGACGCTATTAGTCAAGCGTACAAAAAAAAAAGAAAAAAAAAAGCAATTCGTCAATTCGGCTTCCAACGTTCGTCATTCAAGTGAATGAGGAACTTCAGAAAAATAATCAGTGCAAGAATACTTTTTAGTCTTTCTTTTTTCTTAAGACACTGAATTCCTTTTTACTGGACATTGAATGGAAAGCGTTCCTGTAAGGGCGGTCACAATGTAGTACACCAGTAAAGACCACATTGAAAAAGCGTTTCACAAATTCGTGCGCAGAAGTTCTTTACAGGTAGGTTCTGTCAACTCAGCGTTGAGCAATAATCCAGCGGGTCTACACAGTACGAATTGATTCGTACACGCAATAGGCGCATCCCCGTGCGCCTAGACTCTGCTTTCTATCGACCGGGACTGGCATAGAAAAAAAAAGAAAGGAGAAAAAAAAGGGTGGCGCACTTGTCAGAACAAAAGATCCAATTGGTGAAACCTGTTAAGCGAATTTTGGATGTCGCTGAGCATGATTCCGCAGCAGACGTGGTCCCTGAGCGAATGTAGTGGTACGGTACATAGCGACGTCAGCAAGAGCTCAGTCGAACAGTGTAGACGTCGGCAAAATGGGAAACCACATCGAAGCATCGACAGCATGCAAGCCAGACGCATGCGGCTTCCTGAAAATCAATAGTGGGATCATAGAAGCCCGGCTGCGACGTGTTGTATTCGAAATCTATCTATCTATCTATCTATCTATCTATCTATCTATCTATCTATCTATCTATCTATCTATCTATCTATCTATCTATCTATCTATCTATCTATCTATCTATCTATCTATCTATCTATCTATCTATCTATCTATCTATCTATCTATCTATCTATCTATCTATCTATCTATCTATCTATCTATCTATCTATCTATCTATCTATCTATCTATCTATCTATCTATCTATCTATCTATCTATCTATCTATCTATCTATCTATCTATCTATCTATCTATCTATCTATCTATCTATCTATCTATCTATCTATCTATCTATCTATCTATCTATCTATCTTGGAACTACAGGGAACCGTGCATCTGCGTTGACCTTCCTTGAGGGTGCTCGTATTCAAACGCGTTCGCCTTGCTTGACTATGTTTGTATCCACATTAATTTTCGTTCCTTTAGGTACCTCTTTCAATACGAAGCACGTATGCCCGGTATGACTCAAGGTGTTGTTGTTTTTGTTTTGTTTCTTCCTGTTTTTGCACTCCAACAGCGGAAATTGGAAAACTGTATTAGGGGCTGCTGGCTCGTTTGCGGTTGCACTGCCTCGAGCGTGCCCGCCGCCCTCGGAAAAGACAGCAGGCGAGGTGATGTATTGACTAGCCCGTCTCTGGCGAGCTGCAACGCCGGAATTGCGAAACTAGATGCTTCCCTCAGCAGATGCTGGCCGTACGCTAGAAAAAAAAAAGGAAGATGTCACGCCGACAGGAGATGCAGCGCGAAGAACGACCGCCGTCGTTCCGTGAGCCCGAAACCGTTATTCAATTGGCGACACAGTGCGTCAACCGGCGCAAGCGCCGAAGCGATCGTGAACGTTTTTGATCCATCTCTCGCAGTATGAGCGGGGGCTGTGTGCTAGGCTCTCGTTTCTTGTCGTCGCGCTTTGTGTCAGGTGAGCCATTTATTTTCAACGACGTTGGCTGTCACTGGCTGGCTGGCTGGCTGAAAGTGGCCTTGTCTCGCGCACGAAAGGGACGGGACGAACACGCCAATTCTCATAAGGCACATAACGGGAAAAGAACACGTCGTTCTACGCAAATTAAATTATAGGGTTTAAGGAGCAAAAGCAAGACGCAGGTTATGACTATGAGAGACGCCACAGTGGGGGCTCTGTGTTAGTTTCTACCAGATGGTGTACTTAAACGTGCATCCAAAGCAAATCACACGGTCGTTTTTGCAGTGCGGGTTACCAAACTGCAAAATGCTTCCATGCTTTACTGGAACGCAGATAGTAAGTATGCGCAAAATAATTTCATGCTACATACCGAATCGCTTCGTTGCAAATTCATTAGTTTTCTTGCCTGTGGTGGTACGACGGACGACTCAATATCTCTGAACTTCTGCTTGGAGCCCTGCAATCTGAATGAAAAAAAAAAGGGGGGGGGGATGGATCTAATGTTGCGTTGTTCGGAACAACTTAGGAATGAACTGCTAATCTTGTTTTTCCCTAAAAACAAAACAAAAATACGGGTATTTGAAATAAAATAATTTGGGGGAAGGGGTTATTGAATTCTGGTATTTTACGTACCAAAACCACAATTTCATTATGAGGCACGCCGTAGTGGGGGGACTCCGGGTTTGACCACCAGGGGATCTTTAACGTGCCCCCAATGCACGGGAAACGGGCGTTTTTTGCATTTCGCCGCCATCGAAATGCGGCCGCCGCGGCCGGGATTTGATCCCGCGATCTCGTGCTTAGCAGCGCAACACCACAGCCGCTAAGCCACCGCGGCCGGTGGGGGATGGAGGGGTAGTAGGTGAGTTAACGCGAAGGACCGCAAGTGTAGCGGAACAGTGGTACAGTCGATGCGAAAAGCGTTTCCAAAGTCAGTATAAACAGTGCACTCGACGAAATATCCCCGAATGCCGGAAAGCAGTCGTTTTTTTTTTTTTTTTTTTTTTTTTTCCCTCGAAGTTACGCGGCGTTCGGCTGCGTGCAATACACGGATGCACCGGGGGGCACTGTAGCTCCGCGACCTCCGTTCTCTCTGCTATACCGTCGACCTTGGCCCGAAGCTGGCTCTGCGCCGTGGTGCTCATAATTTGTCTGCCGCGAAACAAATCTCTGCGGCGCTCGTTGAGGCCGCAGCCCCCGCGTGAGAAAGCGCGGGGAGGCCCTTGAAGGGGCGCCAAGAAAGCGATCGCGCGCGCGTCACCGCTCAGGCACGGTTGCTTATTTCGGCCCCGAGCCGACGAGCACTGCAGGTCGCGCTCCGCACGGGGCCGCCAGGCCAGCGCTCTCACGGCACGACGACCGGCCGGGGCGGACAGAGGGGGTCCCTGGAGTCGCTGCTCTGCCATCCGTTCCGGCGTCCGGTAAACGTCGATTCGCTCGAAACTGGCCTCAAAACGTTTGCGTGCGTAGTCGTTGTGCCCACGCACACTCGGGCTCCTCGAGCCGCGCGCTCGTCCGTTTCCTGCCTAATCGCCCGACAAAGCGTCTCACTTGTCCGCGTCCTCGTGCCGTATAAAAACCACGTAGTCTCAGTCCTCGTACAATGTTATGATTGACGTCGTGGCATCACGAAACGTGGGCGTGCGCTGCTCATGCGTTGATGAGCGGGGGAAAAAATAAAGACGACGTATGAAACGCTTCGCTGAGGACCAAGCTGCTCTGCCGTGCCAACAGTCTTGGCCAGGTCTCCGCAGCATACCTGCCACCGATGAAGAGGGCGAAGAAACAGACGCGCTTTCTCATAGCACCGCCAAGTACAGTTGCGTGGCTTTCTTTTTCTCCTGAAAGCCGCGAGTACACAGCCAAGGCGAAAAACAGTGCACTCTAAATAGAGGGATGAACCGCACGGTCTCCTCTTCCCGGTTCCCCCTGGTGGGGGTTCCCGAGTCGGTTGCCTTGATCCGGTGGTTTCTTGGCGCCGAAGCGTCATTTGAATTACCTGGAGCCAGTGCTATTCTACTCGTTACAGGCAAGGAAGTTCGAGATTTCATCGTTTAGGAGCCAAAGTACGTTCTATTCAACTCGTTACTGGCAATGAGCTGGCGCAGCTTGCTAATTCTTTCGCCCTTTTCTTCCTTGTATTTCATGTCGACGAAGGCTTCCGTTGAGTTGTACCCGACGAACAGTGACACTGCCTCGGTTGCCGCAACATTGTCTGCGTAAAGCACTCCGAAAATTTGCCGGATAATCCACGTGAAGCTCCAGAGACACGTCCCGCCAAGTTACAAACTAATTTCTTTCAATATGTCTGCCTGCGGGCATATCTCGCTAAAAAGCGGGCTTCGCCACGATAAGAGGCATTGTACGGAAAAGCCAACTTCACTCTTTCTCTTTTTCTTTTAACGGGCGTTAGACGCTGCAGTGAAAGTATTTAGGAGCGTGGGTATGACAACGTTTCCCAATTACACACGTCATTATAAATAAATCAGTAAGGCGAATCATCGGATGTACTTATGCAGAAAATGCACTGTTGATAGAAACAAAGCGGTAGATAGCAGCATTAAGGCTGTTTCGAGGGAGAGAATATAATGTTTGTCAGTAATAGTAATTTTAATCACACATCAGTCGTTACGGCTTCAGTGCGTCAGAAATTTCCTCCGCATGCACCGTCGAACAGATTTGAGTAAATAATGACCGCGCTGGCAAGTGACGATGCACACGGTTCGTATGACACTTCATCTTATCCTCGGAAATTTATTCACAGTTGCGAGCATGTCTCAGTAGACACCGAGACATTGTAGCGCACTCGCGGCTGCTGGCGTGGACAGACCCACTCGCCTGCTGTCGCGGTGCCATCCTCTATAGCTTACGGGCCCGGACTTGCTTCTCTAAATCAAGTCATTATGGGCTGTAACAGATTGAAATCACTGCTCGAGGCACGGCGCATTACCACAGACGATGTCACGTGAACGACCGCTAGTGAGTTCAGGGGCCAGATTCAAAAAAGCTTTTCCTACGTAAGTTCGCTTTGCCATTGGCTGGCCGCCTTCACTAATGATATGTGTCACATCCGGATTGGGTATAATTCTTTGTTACGAAAAATTATGACGTAAGACGTTTTTTGTGAATTCGGGCCCAGTTTATTTAGGGTAGTGATACGCAGCTGGGATAGCGTCTTAAAACGACGCATTACACGCTTAATTATTCACATTCCTATGGCACATTACTCTTGAAAGTCGCGACAGCCAGCAGCCTAACTCGTTTTCTTTCGTTTTGGCATTTCTCAAAGAAACAGAACATATTTCAAAGAAGCATTAGTGACTCGGCTAATGAAAACATTTACTTATAAACAGCGAATTAGCTATGACCTTGAAAAAAAAGGCGAAGGATGAAATAACGAAAAGAAGCAAGCGAGGTCATTTCGCTTCACACCCCTGTAAAAATTTACTCGACGCCGATTGCTTTTTCGCGGTGGTACAAAGTGACGGCGTAAAGCCAAATGACAATTAAGCAAACTCAGTGTGCGACTCTCCAAAGTGCGCCTGAAAAGAGAAGGCGGCGCGCAGCGCAAGGAGCACTCGAGGGGTGGGCGGCGCACCGCGGTTATCAGACAAGCGACGATCAGAGCGCGAAGGCTGTCAACGTGAAGCGCGGCCGCGCTCAGGGTGCTTCTACATTGACGCCCGGCAACGTCGGTTCCTTTTGCTGTCTTTCCTGACTCGCTTGTTTTCTGTCAGGTATTCCTTTCTGGGCTCCAAGTCAGCGCCCACCTCGAGAAGCGACACGCGTAAGAGCTGTCACTGTACCGTGTTGTCAAGGGCCCCTAATGCCACTCTCTCGGTTCCTGCCGGCTGGCGTCGCCTCAGGCTTGCTCTACGCTGCAGCGAGAAAGCGTTGTCTCACTTCGTTCTTTTTTCCTCTTCCAGCTGCACCTAACGTATAGAGGCACGTTTGTTTGCTGTCAGGGTGGCTATCCTTGCTGTATACGAAGGCGGGACTTACTAAACACACACACGCACGCACACAACAGGAAACTCAGGTTTAAGAGGCCCGGCGAAATTGAAGGGAAAAAAAAAACAGAAAAAGAAAACTGCTCTTCCGGAGTGATTTGTTTACTCACAAAGCACCCACACTTATCCCACATGACCAATACCAATGTGGGTGCTGGAGAGCACACAAGTACACGGAAGTGTCCTGACGGGAATATATGTACGATGCCAATCGGAATGCTGCCTCGTACTGGTGGTTTCTCAAAACGGGCCAGGCAGTCAACAGTTTGCCCGAGAATCAAATGCCTACTGCCAACGTTTGTTACAGTACCATGAAGCGAAAATATGGAATTTGGTCCCATTGGAAATACAAATGCATTCATTGTAAGACAATTTCTCAACGGTCGCGCAAGTTACCATTGTATAAGACGATAATAAATTTAACATAACAGAAAATCGATTGCTCTTCAACATTTTATTTGTGTTGCATATTTCTCACCTTTATGCATAAGTTTCTTTTTGTTTCTTTTGTATTAGCGTTATGTTGACCTACGTGAAAAAAAGCATTGTCACTGTTTCATGTTGTTCAGAAATTGTTGGCTTTTACTTACAGTATATATTTATTTCATGTATTATAATTTGCATGACTTTCAATACCTTTGTTCGCTTTTGCTGCTGGATATACCGTGTGTCCCAGCTAACGTCAGCCAAGCCGTTCAACGAAAACAAAAAATATTGAAAAAAAAAAGAAAAACACGGTGCACGATACAATTAAACGGCCTACGGCGTTCGGTCGTCAGCGTTCCGACAACCGGACCCCGTAGGTCTTAAAATCGTGTCGTGCACCGTGTTCTTTACACAATAATCGAGAAAGAACACTCAACGCAATGTGCGTGAAACACTACAATAAGAGATCGCAATATGGCCGGTTTGCCGCCTTGCGTTGTTGCGACCCCATAAAAAATAAGCAGCACCATTACACTCGGAAACAACGCAGCAGCACTAAAGTTAGCAACATTTCGCCGCAGCGCTAAACTCAGCGACATAACTCAACGACACACTCAGCAACAAGTAATGATCTCGCATGTACACATCATCAGAATTGCTTAGGTGCCCCCATTGTTTTTTTTTTTTTTTAAGCGAAGCTTTATAGGCTCACAAGTTTCGGCGGTGGTGGTGGTGTCACGATGAAAAGTGGGCCGATCCTGGTGACAGTGCAGAAAGAGTTCAAGCTCAATGGCACATACCAGGGATAAGAAAGAAAGAGAAAGAGAGAGCGAAAGAAAGAAAGAAAGAAAATCACCAGCTCTTCCCCTGTCGAGACAATGGGGGTAAGCGAAGGTCATCGTGTGTGTACTTGACCTACTACTTTCCCTTCCCTTTCCGCCTACTTTCCCTTCCTTTCCGACTACTTTTCGTTCCCTTTCCTTCTACTTTTGTTTCCGTTTGGTGCAACTTTTCCTTCCGTGGCGTTGTGCGTTTCCTTCTCTCGATGTATACATTTAATAAACGTTTATGTTTTATTACCGTGGCATGTCATGAACTTTACGTTACCCTGACGAAGGTCAGATACACACACGACAAGCTTCGCTTACCCCCATTTTCTCGGCAGGGGAAGGGCTGGTGATTTTTTTTCTAATGCGAATTATAGGAAATGAAACACGAAGACGTATTCTCATTTCACTTGAAAGAAGAATTTAAAAGATTAGAATCCACACAGAGAATAGAAGCCCAACTGAAGAAGCCGCTTCGGAGAACTGGCAGTAAAGCGACACTCGCATTATGAAAGACGCCGTGATGGAGGATTGCGGATTAACTGCTGCATCAACTGGCGCAGTAGTTTAACGCAGAGCGAAATCGTGCACGAGTATTTCGAAAGCGCGCCGCTCTTGCCATTTCAAACCATGCCCAAAGAGGTCGACGCCTGTTTAGATTTCAGCAGCAGAAGACGTTCGCTCCTGGGCAGCCGCGGTGGGTATTGATGGCTAAAAAAGACGGAGGCGCACTCTATCTCTCTCTCTCTCTCTCTGTCTTTCTTTTTTTTACCCATTTACTAAGTGCGCTGCTCAAGAAAATGAGGAATGCCATGCTTTGTCTATGCTGACTGTTGCTTTTAGTTATATATTTTATTTCGCCATCGACATTCGGTTCAAGTGTCTAAGTGGTGTTCCTTGTACTGCAGCTAAACGAAGTGTATAGAGGGCGAACTGTGTCCGTCCGCCTGATTATTGAGCCGGGCCGTCAAAGCTGCGCTTTCTGGGAATGCAACTGTCGCGTCCGGACAACGAAAGTCACAGAGACAATGTATACGGATTAGGCCATGAGCAGCGATGCAGTCGTGTGGCGCACTCTTTCAACACCACTCGCGCTTTATATTCACTCATTTCGTGCGCTTCTTCTTTATTGCTTCAGCTTTCTCCAATTGTAACGAATGGTCTTAGCAATTAGGGGGGCGGGGTTAGGTCTCAAATGCATAATCTGTATGAGTGCCGACATAATGGGGGTGGTGACGAAGAGAGGAAAGGGGGGGGGGGGACACCGGATTAATTTTCAGTATTTGGGAATCTTTAACATGCATCCAAACCTATACTATCGTACTTAATAGAGAAATCGGTTCAGTACTTTTTCAGGCACGAGGCCGCTGAATGCTTCGGACGATATGCAACACATGACGTTCTTTTTCTTTCTTTTTTCTTTTTTTTTGAGAGAGTTCTGACTTAAAAGCAAAACACTAATAAGAGAGTGAGAGAGAGAGAGATGGAAAGGCAAGGAAGTTAGCAGAAAAGATTTTGGTTTGCTACCTGGCGCGGTGGGAAAGATACTTGAAGAGGTATTAAGGGAGAAAGATGAGTTGCCAAACTGAAATCGGCCCGCACAAAATTCAATAACTAGCACACACGCACATCGCACACGAACGGGTCGTAGACTGCAGGAAGCGAACTAGCGCTCTGCCTGCCTCTACCAGCTATCAGTATATGCAGACGCATCTGCTGAAGGGCTTCGAGTGTAACAATCCTACAAAGTCGGGCAGCTGCGAAAGGCCTGTACGAAGGTATCCCGCGTACGAATAACAGGAACAGAAACACAAAAGTACTAGAGGACAAACTGCGAACGCTTTGTCCTGTATACTTGTGTTTCTGTCACCTGTTGCACTTTCTAGTAGGCGCTCTCTCAAAATTACCGCGAACCAACTGGTCGCATTCATTGCTCTGCTGACATGAAATGTGTTCCTCTCTCTCTCTCTCTCTTGTTACCTGAAGTACTTCAAAGAAGTTTATGAGAGGGAATGCTGTCAGCTGAGACAATCACACTCAACTTTCTTCCTTAGTAATGCATTAACTCATTTTCGTACATGGATCAGCAAATGCCGTTAATGACCATATATGTAAATCAGTCATACTTTCTTCTTCAAACATAAATGTAGCTTTAATTTAAACGCCATTTAAGTGCGTTATTGCGCAACACAATTGTCTTCTTTAATTGCACGTCGGCTCGTAAGTTTACAAAGTGCAGGATTCTGCGAGAAACCGAAGTTTCCACGTAATCTAGTCATGCGGTGCGGCCGTAAAAGAGAACATATCCGATCTTATCACACGTGGTATATGGTAGCATGAAGTTAAGACTGCATGCTCGCGCGTCACGAATGTTCAGATTAATCGCAGCTACCGCGGTGCGTGAAATTTTGGAAGATCGATAGATAGATAGATAGATAGATAGATAGATAGATAGATAGATAGATAGATAGATAGATAGATAGATAGATAGATAGATAGATAGATAGATAGATAGATAGATAGATAGATAGATAGATAGATAGATCCCCGGACATGGACACACACACATCACGCAAGGAACTGCATAGATACGTACTGTAAACTATCACCACCGTGCATGCACAATAATGTATGCAGGCCTGGTACAAGTGGCATGCGCTGTACACACATCGATAATTCAACGTCTCGCAATAACTAGCCTAGGGAACGAAGCTAGCGAGGAGCGCACATGTGCGCATACAAAGTATTTGCAAGACACCATGTAGTATTCGAGAGGCCTTCTTGTTAAGGGCACCGTCTGCGTACGTAATGGAGAAACGAAGAGGGAGCAGGGAAAGAAGAAAAATGTTAATTAGTTTCGCGCACTCCGCATGGAAATGAGACCGTGTTTCAATTTCTGCCGGCCGAGGCGGACCCAATGGTCTCGAATTCGGGCCCGGCCATCTGGAATCTCCACTGCACTCGTAGTATCATTTGCGAAGCGTCCGCGGGAAAATAACAAAAAAGCCCGCGAGCCACCGAAGCCGCTTCCTGAGACAAATGGGTCCAGTCTTTAGCAGTGCTATTTGAAAGCTTATCAGGTCATCAGAAACTCATGATTACCTCCTGCAAAGATTATCCTCCGCTTCAGCATTTTTATTCGTGGTATGTCAAAAGCCAAGATGCCGGTGTGACGACACTGCTTGCCTCTAAGCAGTGGCTTATGTGACGCCTTGAAGAAAAGGAAGAAAAGAAATCAGGGTATTTCTTTAGAAAAAAAAAAGTAGGGGGAGAGGTCTGATGACCACAATCTAAATGGAAAAGATTGCTAGAGCCGCACAAATGTGCGAAAGTTCAACCAGCCCTTTTTTTTTTTAATTTTAAAACATCACATTGCTGCTGTGTTCAGCCGCGTCAGGATACGCGTAGAAAAAAATAGATATTGAACGACGTGTTTCTTCAGCTGCAGTCTAATGTACTCTAAATGCAATTGGCATATTAGAAACACTTTGATTCGGAGCTCATTGCTTAACTTTGTGCGCCACCTATTTTAATTCCGTCATCGCATGTGTTTTTTCTTTTTTTTTTCCTCACAGTCATCGGCAACCGTCGCTGTATATACACCCGAGGACTGCTTGTGCGGCTTCATTATTCTTGCTGAGCCAGGATATTTAGCAAATACACAATTAAACGCAACTGTATAGCGCTCGGTATATATCTCGCCCACTGCTCACTAACTTTATTCGAAGCGTGTACACAGTGAAGTCGAGTGACTCCATTGACACAGAATTTCCCGAACTCGATGACTGGAGCGACACCGTAACAGCTGAATTAAACCAACCAGTTGTGAAGAAAGACCCTTCAAATTGCCGTATACCCATGTAGAAACCATATGCAAAATGTAGTACACGAATGTTATCGAAGACTTAACACGTCGGGCGCACGGCAACCCGCACGGCGTAGGCGTTTACCTCCAGTTCATGTGGATAGCCTCTCAGGTTATGCTTTGTCCTCGACTGCTCGTTTTCTGCGTCCAGCCTCAACCTCTTCCTGTTCAGCTCGTCTCCGAATTTACGTCAGCTTTCTGTAAGTGTTTTAATTCTACAGCGCGTGCAAATGTACCTCGTTGGCCCGATGAGCCTACTGTGTTATAGTGATGGGTTTACGGGCGCCTTCGGTGGCGCGCCTGTTTCTTGTCACACAAAGCTCTCTATCTCATGAGGGGTCAAATGAGTACTACGCACTCACCGAGGTGGCACTAATAATAGTAAGAAATACAGAAGGCGGGATACTGCGAGAGTGATTTTGTGGGAGCTAGGTAGCTCGTACATCTCGAATAATTGAAAAATCTGGAGACGCAAATTAAGACATGATTCTATATGCAATAACGTGATAAACAACCAAATAATTGTTTTATGATGATGAACAGTGCATTAATGCGGACAGATGCTATGAAACAAGAAAAAAAATAACAATGCAAAAAGAAGTGCTGACAATTAACTATCGATCGGAAAAACTGCTTATCCCACGCATAGCTCCATTTTCGGGAGTTATCGTACAGCGCGCACGGAAACGGTAGTTTGAGGCCACTAAACGTTTTTACATTCAAAAGAGTAGAGATGATTCCAGACTTTGCCAGATTGGGCTCGAAACCGCAGCTCCAAAAATAACTGATCAGATGTACCATGTGGTGCAACTGCTTTAAGTAGCGTGCAAACTTCCCGTCATTATATATAGAGGGACTGTATATAGGCCCTTCATAACCGAGCCATAGCTGAGACCCTGCTGTGCGTAACTCTGCACACTTTGCCGTTACAAGCACGAACGGCGCCAGTGGCACACGCTGCAAGCTGTCGCGTTTTTCACGAAAGTGGCTAAAACAACGAGTCTGAAAAAAGAAACTCAGAGTACAAATTTTTGCAGAAATATAACCACCGACGATGATCGCCAATGCAAGCGAATAGCCGAACGCTTTAAGAAAGAATCTGGAGCCCTCCACTACGACGTGCCTCATAATCAGAACAGGTTTTGGCACGTAAAACCCCAGCAAGAACGAAGAAGAAAGAAAGTCGCTTTAATGAAGGGATGTTGCACTTAACAGCGTATACATATATATTGCAGTGAGGATATTTCGGCAGAGTTTGTCGTTTCATTGCGGAATTCCGTTGAGAACATAACTGTTCACCAACGCATCTGTGGCGGTAGTACAGGGGAACAGAACGTGCGTCTCAAAGAACTATAACAGGCAGTTTTAGATTTTGCGTCTTAGTGCCGAAGCCGATGATTGCACGGCAGAAAGCCAGCGTCACTTCTAGCATGACTGTATGGTGCATGCCTGCGCTTATATTGACAAGGTCCGTGTCCATTTCATGTTTACATGTGTCACTGCGTGTTCCACCTTCGCAGCGCAACCGTATACACCTTACACGGTCATGCCATACCAATTGCTAGCCCCCGCGTCGAATCACTTCTGAAGGCTTCCAGCAGAAGCGTTATGAATTTCTGCCATATTCTGACGAGGCGTGCTCAGACATATAAAGCCGCGGCATGCGTTCGGAAGACGGGCGAATTGCAGTGACGGTCGCCCTTCGCCCGCACTCGGACATCGAGGCCGACAGCCTGTCGTGACGCGCACGCGTGTCTGCAGGCCGGCGGTACAACGCGGACACGTGTTAGTGGCGTGACGAGGAAATTGAGTCTTCGGCGCACTGCGACGAACGCAGCTAAACCTCCGCCGCAAAGTCGTAAAGCGTAGTTTGGGTTTCGGAATCTGTTTGAGTGACTCGAGGAAATATGGGTCGCTGCATAGAAATCGCTTTCTTCCTCATGCATGGAAGAAGCTCGTACCAGAACAGCGCCTGTTTGAGTCTTATAAGTCTTCTTTTGGTCCATATCTCTTGCGCTGCTGTACCATTTCCTGTCAGGGCATTAGGCGCTGCGTGACAAACGTAATAATTGATAAAGAAATGTATTCGCGGCATTGAGATTATTTCGGACGTTGGTGGCTATAAATTGCCAGGAGGCTACACCAATTATCGCGTTTTTACCTGTCTTGAGTAATAATACCCACATTCTCTGCTGTTAGATTTCAGCGTCACAGAAGTTGAAAAGGCCCGTTTAAATCAGTATGGGGCATACGGGTATACGCAGCTTCCGTCATTATGGCGAGGAGAAAAAAACATCATTCCCTGACATTTAGTTAGCTTGCATTCGGAGAATCTGCATAACGTTATCCGGCAGCTAGTTCACGACACGATCATCATGCATGACGATCGTCGCTTGCAGTTCTTAATTTGGTCCGCATTACACGCTGATCGTCATCGACCACAGACGTGGCAAGTATTCTTTATCGAGTTCCATTCTATGCTGCTGGCAACAATTTTGTAAGCTGTTTTCTTGAAGCTTTATTTTCATTTTGTTCCCAGAGTGACGATGGCCGGCGTCAATGGCTGTTGAGCGAAATGGCAGGGCTCCTTTCGGTGGTTAAAGTGCCGCTATCTTCGAGGTAGCAGAATTCACTCAACACTGACGACTGGCATATGTGATAAGCCACCGGCCGATCGATAGCAGGTGGTTTTAGCATAGCGTTACCGCTTTGCGCGTCACAAGCAGGCTTTGAGATAGTTTGGGCTAGAACGTACGGTAACTGTAGTGCAGTGGTAACGCAATACTTCAACGATCTATTGCCCATTCACCAGTGCATTAAAACGATACTTGTTAAAAATAAATGCCTGTGTTTGAGGAGATGTTGGCGGGTGTACGCGACGCCGGTCGCACCCCTTCTCTGAGATCTTCCTTTTTCTGAAAGACGCTGAATACGAGAAAAAAGAGAAAAAAAAAAAGACAAAAAAAAAGAAACCCAGATACACAGTGCATATATACTCATCATCCACCCCCGAGTTAATGTTATGTAATTTGTTTGCCGCAAGTTTTTTAGTGTATAGGTGGCGCGGCGTAGCTCAGAGCAATGTCACGCTTTCGCCTTCCCCGTCCTCTTTCGGCGACACGTGCCTTTAGAAGAGGCCAATGTCGTCGTCATTGGTTAATGCACAAACGAAATACTATAGTAACGGTTGCTGCGTCACAAAAAAAGTGTATTTAACTGCTATATAAAGCAACGGCCACTTCGTATACTGTCATGACACCGTCATGTCGCCACGCCACTGTCTGTGCTGCGGACCAAAGAATGCGATATCTGAGCTCATATTAAAGTTCGTGATCATGTGCGCAGGAGCAGCCACGTGGACACGCAAGGCACAGAGCCTTAAGCTTGGTACCTCGAACCTGCTGGCACAAACCGTGCGCTTCATTCGATCTGAAAGCATCGGTCGCTGTAGACAGAGGTGCAGGGATCAACACGAACTCCGCGTGGGCGCTACCAAACTCGGCATTCTTTCGTGCCCTTGAGAAACTGTGGCGTTTTTTTTCCCCTGCTTGCTCTTATAACTCTATATCGCACACACCAAAAATGACGCCTACAGTGAGCGCTCGTGTGAAGCTTCGGCGAGCCTGCACGCGCTTTGTGGCTAAACTTTTTTTCTTCTTTTCTTTTTTGCCTGAAGCATTAAGGCGAGCGTTTATTTTAGCTGGCGCCTCAAGGATCTCGTGTTGAATCTTTCGCACCCGGTGTTTTGCAATCTAGCCGTATTAGGAGCCTTCAAAGAGCACATTTGTCCGCAACCTTGCCTGGAAGAACCGTGCGAACAATCATGCCTCTGTGTGTGCACAGGATGTTTTGGGCACCAAAGTGGAAACGAGCACTACAGCGACGAGGTTTTGTCCTTGTCTGCTTCCCCATTTTCTTCTGTTGTGTTTAGATACGCGATTTTTGGGAGCATTTGTTGCGTGTCGGACACGGACCGAGTGAGTCACAACAGCGGTTTTAGAGAATGTCCACATACCGAGACAGAGAGTGAGAGCGTCGAAGCGTTTAGCAAACTATATTTCGTTCAGAGAGACATTTTTCACGATATTTAGGATTATGAAACGCGAAGTGTCAAACCAGACGAAGGTCTATTCGCGCTAAGCTAAACTTGTCGGCAGCAATTCACTTTAAAGGAATCCCATCATGGCCACCCCAGCTCACTCGTCGCTTTTTGCTGGGATCGATTTCATAAGCGCATCGTGAAGGCGAGAAAAAGAGAGATAGAGAGAAAAAAAAAAAAAACGCTAAGCCATCTGCAATTTCTTCATCGTCGACCTTGGAACGAAAAAAAGAATAATAAAAAAGCAAAAAAAGAAACAAGAAAGGAAGAATAAAATTCTCAAAACTCGATTAGACCTGTTTACAATTCGGAGTTCGAAAGCAAGGCCTGACGCTTGAAAAGAGGCTTTTACGGGGCTGTTTTCACAAAGCATTAAATGTCTTATCCGCCGTGGAAGGAAACCCCTTCGAGCGTTGCCCGTAATTTCCAGGCTCACATCGGCTCACGTTGTGGACAGCTTCGAAAACAGGCCGGCCCTTTCGCAGCAGCGACCGCCCAGCAGGCCTCGGCGCTTGAGTGCTTCGCGGCCGGCGGTGCGAGAGAAGGTGAGATACGCAGCCGTGGCGCTGCAGAAAACACCGGCGGAGGCGGGGTCGCAGAGAAGAAAGGAGGAAACCCCCAGCAAGCGACCGCAACGCGCTCCGCTTCCGTGCGGACGGGGCCGACCACGCGCTCGGGCGGACGGATCGCCGTAGACGACGGTCGTCGTGCGAGGCCTCCCGAGGTGTTTCGCTTCTTCGGTTTGTGCGAGCCGTCGCTGATCACGGCACCCCCTTTCATTGTAGCGTCCGCTATTTCACGGACCGCTTTCGATTTCGTGTTGACTCGCGCTCGCCGCCGGCCGGGAGAGAAACGTTCGTTTCCCTCGCTGTCCATCACACGTCGTTGCCGTGAAGCCCACTTCTCGCGCTCGAAAAAGGCGGCGATTTATTCTAGGCTGCGCCAATTAATTCTATCGTCCAGGTTACGCGCCGAGTGGACATCGCGAGAACCCGAGTCGGGCGCACTTTCGCGACGAAGGGTTGGACGACGGTGCGAAAGAGCTCGCGAGCGAGTGACACGGATATAAATGCAATCGGAAGACCGGGCTATATATACACTCCGTTATTGGCATGAATTAGCTGACGTTTGAGCTCCGATTTGCGTATCTCCCAGTGCGCACAAAAGGCCCGACTCACTTAAATAAGAGTGTCGTCGTCCTTGGCATTTAACTCTCGAACTCGCGGATACTTTATAGACGTATGTATATGAATTTGTTTCTTAACGATTATTTTCTGTCTTATTGTAAGCTAACTAACATGTACTGCAATGCGCGCTTTAATTTCTATCCGCGTTTCCTTTTTATTTTATTTTTTCCTTACTATTCTTCTTTATTTTGCTTTTTTTTTTGCGGCGGAAACATTGAAACATTCTGTGCAGCGTCTTTTAGATTTGCGAAAAGAGAAAACAAATTGAAAAAAAAAAAGGAAAAGTGGGAATACGGTTTTGGTGTCAACCAACACGAACTTCGGCAAATAGGGCCGAATTTGCAGAGCACTTCGTGCGCCAGTGCAGTCTGTAAGGAAAGAGGCGCGTACTATATAGTGGTGATAACCAACGTTAGCTAAGGTTACCGGCTGATAACGATTGCGCATTCGGCTTAGGCCTGTATTCATACGGATTTCTTGCGCTAGAATTGCTCGTAAAAGACCATTTCCCCCACTCCTAATTCTCGACATATTATTAGCGAAGGCGGCCAACGAATGACAAACTGTTCTTAAGCATGAAAAGCTTTCAAAATTCAGCCTCTGGGTTTCTGCAGTTAGCTGGTAAAGCGCAGCTGTAAATTCTAACCTCGTTCGTGTCGGTGATCGGATCAAGAACAAATAACTGAATAATTAAATAAATAAATAACACAATCAGAAGACCATAGGTTAAACATTTAACGGTGTAATGACATGAAACAAAGAAAGAAAATAGAAAGGAAGTGGCTAGCAGCCTAGCCGGAAGTGCAAAGGCATGCCAGATTTTCAGGAGGCATTGGACAGAGAGAATTTGAACACTGTCACGAAGCAGGCGCGAGTCATCAGTGTTCATTTGGCACACATTCCGGGTTTTGTAGCGTTAGCTACACTGGCCTAGCCAAGCCCGTTTGGCGCGGCACATCAAGAGCCGTGCTGCGCATGCGCAAGGATCAGTGATGTCACGGCTTGCGCTCCGGAGCCGGCACCTCTCGCGCACTCCGCCGCCGCCGCGCGCGACTCGCCGCCGCGCGCGACTCACCGCCGCCGGTCTGCGCATTCCAGAGGAGTGACGTCGTAGCCGTGGTAGACGCACTGGCGCCGGCGCGCGCTCGCTGTGCAGTCGCCGTCTGACACTGCGCTGGAGCCGCTGCGCTTCTGACTGGCGTTTGCCAGTGTGGTATAGCCATGGAGAAGGAGAGCGCAAATGCTGCTCAACAGCGCAGAAGAACGGAGAAGCTTGACTCATCAGATCCCGAAGTAGTTGCCTGGCAATTAGCGGTTGAGCGTTGGAGACAACCAGGAAAGCTAAGAATAATCAGCTGAACCTTTGCTAACGCTACGTATATCCTGGCATAACCGAGCTAAGCCATGCACTGTGTTTTTTTTTTCTTTTTGTCATTCAGTGCACTGTGAAGGGTTCTTAAATTTAATGTTTCGCTAAGTTTTGTCTACACTTCCAAAGAAAATGTCCGAGTGAAGTTTTCGGGCACAGCCTTAAGCCTGTTTTGCACACGCAAGTACAGGCTATTATTTGTTTCTTTGTTCCGATGTTAAGCAAGGGAATGTAATTTTGGGCTCCTGCACTGATTAACATACGCCATTGTTAGCATTTGATAGTATAGACAAAGCCCCTGTGAGCTCCCTGACAAGCATTTACTATTTGTGGAAGTTTAGTACGGTATTAAGCAGTTTGATTGAAATAATGCCCAAAGTGAATCTAAAATTGAAGAGAATTTCCTATATTACCTATATCACTATTTCCCGAGGAATATAACAGAGGCACTGCTGAAGGTCACTGTAGGTAAAAATAGTCGAACACTCGGATCACATGCCACGCCCTGGCGTACGTGACTTTTTATGCTGTGGCAACTGTAGTATAAGGTCAGCGGCAACACTAGATCAATAGCACTGTCCATCGCGTGCTTACTATTCCTCGGAGGAAGTACGCTGCCTGCAACGCCCCTTGATTGCCATCTTCTCATGGAGGCAAACATTCGTGACCCACCTTGTGCTTACAAGACGATGCTTCATCTTTGCCGTGCAATGATCGCCCCATGCTTTGGTTCCTGCAGCGACAGTTTGCAAAAAGGCGCCGAAGCGGCTGCAGCCGGCCACGATGCGGGGCTCGAGAAAGATGACGTTAGGCGTGTGTGTCTTCTTATTTTATTATGATTTTTTTTAAGCCTATAGTCTTCTTTGGGCATTTCGCCCATTTTCGGTGTCGGTGGTTGGACTTTCACCACCGATATACAAAGGCGTCGACGCAAAGGACGCGTGTGCTCGCGAAACCGAGTTGTGGGGCGCGTGTTTTCCCGAATGCAAACTATATTGAAGCTTCTTGAGGCGCACATGTTGTCTACGTATGCTATACCGCTCCATATCTGTGGCTTAACGGCTCTGTTCTCTACGGAATTACGCAATGGAACTACAAACGCAACAGAAACGTCCTCATTGCAACAAATAGACATCGTCAAATGCACCATTCCGTTAATAGCACGAATAGCTTTCTCAACGCGTTCGCCTATTCACCCACATTGGCAATCATCGTCTATGGTTGGTGCACTTCTTTTTTTTTTTCATATTCGTAAGGTTGTCCTGTGGCATAATCCAATTTACAACACAAATACAAGAAGGGGCGTCAGCCGCATACGAACAAGTTTGTTTCGTGCGTAAAGCTATAGACAGTATATAGGGAGCGGTGGAACAGCCCATGTATTCAGCGTTGCAAGTCAGGAGGGCGGCCCGGACGAAGACTCCAACCGAAGACAGGTTGTCCTGAGATGCCGCAGGTGCGCCTGCTGTAGCCCCGGGCACGACCTCGGCAAGTGTGTCCCGTTCACTGCATTGATGGAGATGGCACAAATTCGGCATTAGGGCCCAAACGCGGCGCGTTACTGCTGTGGCCAGTGGGCGGTCACTGGCGGTGCAAGCGCAGCCTCACAAAACACTGTGTGACATTCTTGAGCAGTCAGGGTCTCGCCACCCGGCTGCTCTAGGTGACCTAACAGTGCCGCCGTGCGAGGCAGGGTGGCAAACTTTTCGAGGAAGGCACTCCGCAAGCGAAATACGGATACATTTTACCTATAGTCGCGCTGTTCTAATGTAGCAATATGTAGTAGTTCTCGTGTTTACTCTACCATCTCTGCTATCCTCTCTCCCTGTTACTTTACTCACCTTTTTCCTACATTTGCAATTTCACATTTTCGACATTTCAATTTCAACCACAGCTAATTTTCCCGATGCTTTCCTTGACTTCATTGTCTGTTGGCTTTATATGGTCATGATGAACAAAAAATAAATAAGCCCCTCGGTTTCTCTTCTCTCTCTGATGGTATATATATATATATATATATATATATATATATATATATATATATATATATATATATATATATATGACTTCTGTAGTTGGCGCGGGCCAGTCCTCTTTACATAGAAATTCAAATAGTCAAGTCCCCGGGCATGCTAAAGTCGCATGAAAATACACTCAAACGTAAAGTCAACTCATAAATTAGTCACAGAATTCACTACACTAAAATCACAAAAGAAACGCGAAATAAGGTAACAGGCAGGCATATGAAGTCAGGAGCAGGATCGAACAAGGTAGGATCAAATAAAACACACACAGTGAGCTTACTATAAATAATAAATACTCAATATTTTCCGAGAATATCGCTCGCTTCCAGAAATCTCTGGAGAGCCATTGTATTGAATAGTCAACCAAAACTGGAGCGCCATTGTATTGAATTGCCAATCAAAATAGAATGCTTTAGTATTTTTCGGCAGTTTGCTATCTGTCTCACGGCGGTGACTTGATGACTAAGCAGTTCTGCTGGCGAATATACTAGGTAGCGAGTTGGATTCTCAGCTGCGGCAGTCGCTTTTCAATGGGGATGGAATGCAAAGATCGCCATATACTTTGATTTGTGTGCAGATTAATTAAGGTCCTTAAAATCAATCTGGAGTCCGTCACTAAGGTGTCACTCAGAGGTCATGCATTGGAACATTAAATGCCATCGATTGAGTCTGCAGCCTCAGTGTTCAAACAGACGGGATCAAACAGACATTTTAGGCCTCTTGGTGGTAACATCGACCACTCGAACTGTTAAGAGTACGTAAAGATTTCAGTGCCTAAAAAAGTTCGTAAAATTGTTTATGATTATCATATTGAACTTCACGTTCGCACAATTGCAGCAACGGGTTCATCCATATACTTGTGTCCAGTTTAGGTTGGCGCGCGCTAATGCGGCGGAAGATCTTTGGAGAACAGGAAAGCACAGGAGCAATTGGTTATTAAGGGAAACTCTTTTTGGCATTCGAGCACTATAGTGGAAAAGTTAATTTGGGGAGCCAAAGTAAGACAGCAACGAAAAAAAAAGGAGAAGAAATGACTGCTATAACAGTGCTTCAGTTTCTTCTTTTTAAGTTGAATGTTCAGGACAAGCAAGGAAAAAGCAAGTCCGGAGACTGTTCTCGCTGTGTCTATAGACGTTGTGAACGTGCGCTTATGGAGATGTTCCACAACCGGCTGCATACCGATTCTCCTTACTCGAGCCATAAGCTCTGGTAGCACAGTCACAGCCGAAAAAAAAAAGAAAAAAAAAACATACTAACACACAAACACATTTTAAATTTCGTCTGGAAAAGAAGCAGCGGCACTTCAGCCCTACTTAAGCTGCGAAAGTTTCACAGCATTTTCTTGTACAGAATCAAATAGGGCAGCATGCTAATTGAAACGGGAGTTTCAGTAGTATCGCCTACAAGTACAACTTATTAGCATAACTCTTTCTTGCGAATTCCGCTTGTGTGCTCGCACACGCTCACCATGTGGTGCGACTCGATGAGATTCAATGAGATTTCTAAGAACGGACCCTCCTGTCTGCCGTAAAGGCCGAAGCAACAATTTTAGCTGCGCTTGCACAAACAATCATACAGTTTCGCGGCAAAGAAGGTAGGGGACGCTGATTGTGGGCTCCTATTAGGGCCAGGATATTGTTTACGCTGCCGGCCGAAGCGATAATCTTTCTCCTATCGCGCTATTCCACTATGGAACGGAAGGAAGCATATGTGCCTCCACCAGTGAGCTTTGCCTTAAGCCCGCTGGACCTTCGAGGCGAAAAAACTCATTTAGCACTTGTGCCTGCGACGCCAGTATTTGTTACAAATACATCGCTGCACCATTCTTAAAGCGAACAGCAATCAGGGCTGTCTAGGCGAAACAAAAAGAACCGCATCAACAGGGGCGAATATAAGAAGGCTGTTCGCTCTCGGAAGGACCTTGACATACCAGCAATTGCTTTTCGCTGGCAGCATATTTCCCTGGTGTCCGCTGCCGAGTGGATCCAATCACAACACATAGATGACAGTAGTGCGACATGGATGGAACTCGAGGGCCAAGTGTGGCATGTGCCTCTTCAGTCGATGGTTGCCCCAGTTCTCTCCAGAAGAGAAGATTGTCATGGAATTGGAGATTGCAATAGCTCTTTGCTACAGGTGAAATGCCCTCTCTCATGCGAATTATGATGGCACATGTGAGCTATACCATGCACGCCTTTTCTATTGCGCATGCATTAGATCGAGATAGAGAGAGTGAGAGATGCTGACTATAGTGAGAAGCTGATGAAGTTAGCTTGGCTGTCGACATTGCCTTGCTACTCCAGGTGTTGGGTGAGAAATGTGAGATAGACAGTTATCACATATACACACAAACGGCACATACATTCACGAACAGCCACATTCGCATTAAAACTATTCACAAAGTCTCATTAAGGCCTGTGTAGTTCTCAGTACTACTAGTCGTGCCTTCGTTGCGCGCAACACGCAGGCGGCGCTTCCCCACGGGCCTGAGAACGTTCCGCAGTTCCCAGCTACAGTTGTGGTGTAAGTGCAGTTCAGGGATTGTTCGTCTGACAAGTAACGACTCCAGTGACACATGCAGAACATCCTGTAAGTCGGACATCATGAGAACGTTTTAAAGCGCAACGAAAAGACCTTGTCCTGTCGTTTCTCTGTCTCCCGTCTTTACGTTGCGCTTTAAAAAGTTCTTATGACGAATATCAACCAACTATAGCCCGCTTATCAATCTTGATGGTGGTCATCCCCAGGTGGCCCAAGTTAATCCGAAGTGTACTACTGCGGCGTGCCTAATAATCATATAGTAGTTTTGGCACGTAAGACCCTAGAAGTTCATTGATTCTGAATCTTGCTGTATGTTGCAAGTCTGACTTTTCACACAGATCAAGCAGATTGACGATTCTGTGCATATACATTTTGCGCTAGTTAACGTAGACCACGTTGAGCTGGAGGGATTGAAGGCGTTGCCTACTGAGACCTCATTATATGGAAGGCACAAGACCCCTTGGATCCATTATATACGGGAATCCTTACTGAAGGCTTGCCTCACAGCAGAAACACCACCGCGAACGCGAGGGATGCCATAAGTGCTGCATCTTTTCTTGAAAGCGGTATTTGAGTTGGTACCGTCAGCGGGTGCACAGCTGTGAGAGACTCTGGCAACGCCGTCAGCGTGAACGCTGCCTTGTTTGCCAAAGTGGGCGGGAAACCACATGCAAGACAATGCTGTGACGCAGTTCACAGGCTTTCGTGCAAGGTACCTTATTTCTGGTGAGTTGCTACTGTGTGCGCGTTAACTTTAACGACTTTAGAGCCATTCGTGCCAAAATAAGCCAAGGCTCTTTGATTCAGAATATAAACAAAAGCAGCACGCTCTGCGGCTAGTTCAGCGGATGTCCGCTTGCCGAGCGTGGGAAAGATTGTAATACTCACTGGCATAGCCCACACACCAACGGCATAATTGTGGGTGCGGCCACCTTGGCCGCCGCATTCCAATGGGGGCGGAATGAAAAAAAAAATGCTCGGGTGCCCGTTTTTGCTGCACCCTCAACTCCGGGTGGTCGAAATTAACATCCGCAGTCCACCCCAACCGGCGTTTCATACAGCCCTTGAGTTCCTTCGGAACGTTAACTCTATAGTTTAACTTATTTTCTTCCAATTACCACGTTCCTCGATATGCTTCTTTTTTTTTTTTTTTCGACTCGCTTTTCTGTACTCTTGCACAGCCCCTCCTGACATAGAGCTGCACTACGCATAAAGATGACCCGACTCTGCCATGTAAGGTGATGCAAGATTAGCAACATGTAAATCCGGGATTTTCATTTTATCAGCTGCTGCTTGTTCCCAGAGGGTGCTTGGCGCGAAATCAGGCTTTATAAAACTGACCTCTTCGTAACGGCTTTCGCATCACGAGCACAGACCCCGATCGGTCGTCGCCGTCGTAAACAGGATGGGGCTTAAATGGCTATACCCACAACTCTCGGCCTAAATCGTCCGTGAGCTTCTCAGTGGACTCGCAGGGCCGCTTTGCTAAACGAAAGCGAGAGAGAGAGAGAGAGACGACTCACGCTATAAATTGGAAAGTGTGAGTCTGCACAAAATGCTGTACTTTACATCATCAATGTAACGGTCAGCAACAAATTAAATTTGAATGAAGAAACTCAGATCTGCGATGAAAAATTACAATCCTTATGTCACTACGTTTGAGACAATCTGTCTGACTCAACCTATGTCATGTGACTGGTGGGCTAGATCTGCCGGTCCCGACGTGGGACTAGCCGGGTGCGCGACGAGTTAGCGTCCTCGCCGGACCTCTAATAAACGTTATTTCACTCACTCACTCACTCGCTCACTATGCCATGTGATATACCGACTTCGATGGAAAAAGCTGAACGTCAGGTTGATGTTGACTTCCATAAGTCAGACTTCCAATGCGGGTCAAAGCTATGTGGAACACCAATCCACGTATTTCCTTGCTGATTTTGGGACGAATATCTCGCTGCTGTTGCCAGATAGTGAAAGAGAGAGAGGGCGAAATGAGGAAAGACCAGGAGGTTAACCGGAGATGTGTCTGGTTTACCTGCTGCACTGGGGGAAGTAGATCAAAGGAGAAAGAAGGGAAGAGAGAGAGATAGAACTAGTAGCGCACACGCGATTTTCTGGGAACATTAGGCTAAGAGCATGGTATAATTTTTTAACTGCGCTAACACACACTGACAAGGACGAGGCAGACAAGACGTGCGCAGACTATCTTAAGGCATTTAAGATAAAAACTACACGTGGGTGTGTTAGCGAACCTTCGGTGTCACGAAGGTGTGACGAAGTGTTTCTCCTGTGGAACGCTGCTCTTTCTGTCTCCTGAGTTTTTGTGGTTTTTCGTGTAATCCGGGGAACATCGCTCTCCTGCGGGCGGCGATGGATCCCGACCCCGTTGTACGTAGTCCGGACATGGCATTGCCTTCGACGTCGGCCTCAAGGAAGCGGAACAGCCGAGATGATGACACCGCCAGTGACAGCACTGAACTGTATACGGCGAGTAGCGATGACAGCGAGGACGGCTTTGTCCCTATGGCGAAACGCAAGGCGAAGAGGAGAATCCTCGGTGGGTCTTCGCCGGGAAGTACGTCAACCGTGAAGGCCTCCAGTGGTCCGCCGCGCCACACTATATTGTTTGTTCCCGTTGATCCTTCGGCCAACCTGAGGAGCATCAATAGGCAAGTCATCTCGGTACGTCTTGAAGCTCTCGTGCCGAATCAGATAATCGACATTCGAGTTAATCCCCGTAAGAATGTCCTGGCCATAGACGTCGAGCAACCGGCCGCTTTGCATACCTTGCAAACCGTCACGGAGATTGGCGACATCAGAGTCCGCGCTTACATCCCGCAGGACAGAGGCATGACAACGGGCGTCATATATGATATCGACATCTCTATACCGAATACTGACCTTCCTGTCCTGGTCAAGCCAGCTGCTGACACTACGAACATACTGCAAGTTAGCCGAATAGGCAACTCCCGTTGCGTCAAGGTGATCTTCAAAGGCGACTGCCTTCCTTCACATGTGAAGGTTGGTCATTTTCGCCATGTCGTTCGAGCATATATCCCGAGACCTCTTCAATGTCACAAGTGCTTGAGAATGGGCCACGTGAGTGGGGTATGTACCAACAAGCCAACTTGCCCGCGTTGCGCCGAACCCCACACAGCAGAGTCTTGCAAAGCGAGTACCCTGAAATGCAGAAACTGCAATGGAGATCATGATGCCTCATCAAACGACTGTCCACTAATCAAGAAGGAGAAGAGAATATTGAGGCAAATGGTGAAGGACGGCTCGTCACGAAAGGAAGCGATAACGACTGTTAAAAGACGACGTTCCCGTCGACGGCGCACTTCCAAGAAAGAAAAAAGTACTGTTTTGCCCCCAGAGCGCTCCTTCACGCCACCGCCACCCCCGCCACCGCCAAGCACCCTACACCTACATGGTCATAAGAATACCGAAGCTCAGCAAAAATCTGAAGCTGCTTGGCCTGCTCTACCCCAGGCACACTTCTCAGAGGATCGACAGCATCGACTACCGCCGAGCGCTAATTCGGCAGCAGATAATCAAGCTGCCCAAGATGTCCAAGTCGTTGCTGTTCTGAGGTCCCTGGTGAGTGTTATCCGCTCCCTTCTGAATACCATGCAAACACCATCCGCTAAATGCGCACTGCAAGTCCTGGACTCCCTTGAACCAGTACTTGCAGGTCTACAGTAACAAGATGGCTTGCCATCCACAACCACTGCGACCTTTCCGGGAACAAGTCAAGTGCGCTTCCATACTTCAATGGAATGCCAGAGGTCTGCAGTCACGGATGTCAGAATTTCGGCACTATGTTTTTGAGAACAAGTTCCCGATTATCATCATTTGTGAACCCCATTTTTCAAGAACAATTCGACTGTCGGGTTACGAGTCATTTGTTTCTTCATCATGTGTTGAACGAAGTCAAGTTGTTGTGTATATTCGCAAGGAGCTCACATATGTTCAACAAAAAGTGCAGCCTCACGACGACAATCATTACGTATGTCTCCATGTCAAAAAGAAGAAGGTTTCCTTCACACTAATAGGCGCCTACCTATCACCATCACGTCGACTTGATCGTCAGAGACTAAACGACATACTCATGAAAACTCCAGGTCCTTGGATAATCATGGGTGACTTTAACGCCCATCATCCACTTTGGGGAAGCTTCAGGACTAATCAACGAGGCACGAGTCTAGTTGATTTCGCTGCCGAGCACGGACTGAGAGTTTTGAACGATGGCAGTCCGACTTATCTCCGAGGGGCGACTTACAGTAGCTGCTTGGACTTGACATTAGTGTCTCATAGTTTACATTCTAAAGTTCAATGGTTCACAGACATTGAAACTCATGGCAGTGACCATATGCCTACCTACATTAATGTCAGAGGCTTTGACAGTTCTAGTTCGCCTATGCTGTCAAGACAGACTGACTGGCAAGCATACCAACTTTCGATCGAGGACAAGTGCAGACAGGAACATCCCGAGCCCCTTGAAGACATTATCATACAAGCGCTGCAGGCTTCTACGCGGACGTATACACCATCGACAAGACGCACAGATTTCGACAAAGAACTGGAGAGGCTTCGTGCGATACGCCGGCGGGCCGAGAGACGATATAGGCGTACTAAGTCTATTTATGACTTGAGGGAAGCCCGACGCATTCAGAAGAAAATTCAGCGTGAGATGAACAAACTTCAGGACCGACGATGGAAGAGCTTCTGCGATTCCCTGGATCCTCGCAAGCCGTTATCCCCCGTGTGGAGAACTCTTCAGGGTCTTCGATCACTTCCACAACAACGTCGTCCCTTCACAGCACTCGCTCTACATCAAAGCCGACCAGAGCTTGAAGTCGCTGGTGATTTTTGTGCAAAGGTTACTGGTGACATCGTTCCACTGATGGACCTCTCGCTACATGACGTCCCTGTCGCGAGAGATCAAAGTATGGAAGTGCCTTTTACTATGGAAGAAATGCAAGCGGCTTTGGCTATGTGCAGGCGGTCGTCATCACCCGGTCCCGATGGGGTGACCTACGCTGCCTTAAGACACTTGGGTTCAACAGCGCAATGCTGTTTGCTGGATATCTTCAATAAGTCTTGGCATGACGGCATAGTCCTCGACGAGTGGAAGTGCAGCCGATTGGTGCCTCTACTGAAGCCTGGAAAGTCTCCGCTGGACCTTACATCGTACCGACCGATTGCACTTGCGAGTTGCATCGGTAAGGTCATGGAGAGGATGTTGCTGACACGTCTGGAGTGGTACCTTGAATACTATAACATCTACCCTGATGCTATGGCTGGTTTTCGACGTGGACGGTCTTCAATAGACAACGTCATTGATCTTGTGACCTCCGTGCAGCACCAAAAAGCTATGAAGCGTCTCTCTGTGGCACTCTTCTTAGACGTAAAAGGTGCCTACGACAACGTAACCCACGAAGTCATTCTCCAAGCTCTTGAGGCTGCAGAACTTGGAGGCCACGTTTTTAGATGGATTAGGAGCTATCTCTCAAGGAGATCAGTGTTTGTTCTTACAGAAGATGGCCCGACAAATAGATATATTTCCAGTCGTGGTGTCCCACAAGGCGGAGTGTTGAGTCCGACTCTTTTCAACCTCGTTCTAGTGGGGCTTACCGAAACGCTACCACAGACCGCCAATGTCTCGCTCTACGCAGATGATATTTGCATCTGGGCGTCCGGCGTGACACGGCCACAAGTGCGCGCTAGAATACAGAAAGCAGCAACCCTGACAGTGGCATACCTTCGCCGACAAGGTCTGACAATATCTACGGAAAAATGTGCACTAGTGGCATTTACACGAAAACCGATGTATTTCTACCCAGTGCGCATCGAGGGCCACTCAATTGCATATAAGAAAACTCACAGGTTTTTAGGCGTTATTGTGGATCGAGACCTCACCTGGAGTCCCCATGTCTCCAACATGAAGAAAAAACTCATTTGTATTGAGAATATGTTTAAGTTCATAGCTGGAAAATCGTGGGGACCATCCGTGCGCTCTATGTTACAGCTCTACACGGCACTATTTCTCGGATTTCTTCGCTACAGTCTTCCAGTCTTGTCGAACACATGCAAGACTAATCTCCTTGCACTACAGAGCGTACAAGCCCAAGCACTTCGGACATGTCTTGGCCTCCCGAGATGTTCTTCGACAGCTGCGACGATTGTCATTGCACAGGAGCATCCGATCACCACCCATATCGTCGCAGAGACGCTAAGAGCGCACATTCGACACCTTTCACGACTACCATCCCACCATTTAGCCAGTTTGCCAGCGCGACGACCACAGGCTACATACTGTAGTATTGTGACGAGACAACACGAGTCGATACCTTCTGGCTTCAAGCCTGCAAAACGCCCAACATCGGCATTGTGGTGTCTCCGGCAAATTCGCGTGTGCCTCTCAGTTCCTGGGATTGCTAAGAAATCAGACCTGTCACCCTTAGCCCTGAAGCAGTTGTCCCTGCTTTGCCTACACGAGTCTTATCTTGACCGAATACATATTTACACGGACGGTTCCACTAATTCCAACAGTTCAACCGGAGCAGTGGTGGTTCCATCGGACGCCGTCTCTTTGCAATTTAAGTACTCTCACAACACCACGTCGACAGCAGCAGAACTTGCGGCTCTTCAAGGTGCAATCCATTACGTGCTCCAGCAACCACCAAATCGCTGGGCCATTTTCTGCGATTCGAAAGCAGCCCTACAAACTCTGCAGTTTGCCCTACGTCACGGGTTACACGAACAGCTAGTGTACGAAATAAGACAAGCTCATCACCATGCGATTGAGAAAGGACACGACATCGTATTTCAGTGGTTGCCGAGCCACTGCGGAATTGTTGGCAACGACAGCGCCGATGAAGCTGCTCGCTCGGCTCATCAAAAACATCAGCGAGTGCCTATACCACTCTCAAGAACGGACGCTGCGCGGCAACTTCAATCACTTGCTCGCCACATCACACTTCAAAGATGGAATTCACCAGGTTTCAGCAACTCACGCTTGCATTCTCTCGACCCTAAATTGCGACTTCGCCTGCCACCTGGACTCTCCCGTGGTGAAGCAACTTTACTGTGTCGCGTGTGGTTGGGCGTCGCATTTACAAATTCCTATTCATTCCTAATAGGAATGACTAACAGTGCGGCATGCAATTTGTGCGGCTGCGATGAGACGCTAGAGCACCTTCTGTGTCATTGCCCAGCTTTTGACGCTCAACGACGGATTCTTCAAACTCAACTCAGCATGTTAGATAGCAGAGTGCTGTCAGAGGAAAAGATTCTGGGACCATGGCTTACGCATTCCTGCATGCGAAAGGCCACAAAAGCTCTTCTTCAGTTCTTGAAGGAGACTGGACTATATGAGCGCTTGTGACAGTGGACCTTCCTCTGCGACTGACTGTGTGAATAACTGACTCTTTATGTGTTTTTTTTTCGTATTCTCGCTTCTTATCTATTCTTCCCCTTTCCCTCTCCCCAAGCGTAGGGTAGCCAACCGGGCACGTCCTTGGTTAACCTCCCTACCTTTCCCTTCTCGTTTCTCTCTCTCTCTCTTCGGTGTCACTAGCTGATTGCGAGATGGCGTTTTTAGATGCTACTGTGTGACGTCAACGTATCCATGGTTGGATTGCCAATCAGATGTGTTCATTTTTCTCTGTATATATGTCATTTTCACCCATTAAACATTCAGTTGCGAGTCTGCGCACGTCTTGTCTGCCTCGTCCTTGTCAGTGTGTGTTAGCGCAGTTAAAAAATTATACCATGCATGTCAACCAACTAGCCCGACTTGGAGCTCTACTTCATTAGGCTAAGAGACCGCCAATGGCGCGTTAGATTGAGCTACGTACCAGATACGATTCCCGGACGAAGGCCGACCCCCCCCCCCCCCCCCCCCGCCTTTTTTTTTCTTTTCCCCGCAACTCAGTCGATCATTTGTTTTATTTATTTATTTATTTGAGTACCCTAGGGGCTCGTTACGGCATTACCGTGATTTGGGGGGGGGGGGGGGGGAGGGTTGGAAAAGGTCAAGCGTAAGTGCAATGCGTACAATGTAAATAATACAGGACGACATTAGATACAATAAAAAATGGTCTAAACGTCCACACACGCACACACACACACACCACACACACACACACACACCACACACACACACACACACACACACACACACACACACACACACACACACACACACACACACACACACCACACACACACACACACACACACACACACACACACACACACACACACACGCACACACACACACACACACACACACACACACACAAAACGGAGTTTATACAAGATCTGGTAGCGTGAAAAATGCAAACCAACTCAAAACGCGATGGAGACGACAAGTCCTCATCAGAACATGAGTTTGACAATACAATCGAATGAAATAGGTAAACAACCTGCAAATATACATATCAGATGCAACGGAAAAATTGTTATACAATACTAAGCCCATGAAAACACTGTTTGGGCTGCTAAGCACGAGGTGGCGGGATCAAATCCCGGCCACGGCGGCCGCATTTCGATGGGGGCGAAATTCGAAAACAGCCGTGTACTTATATTTAGGCGCACGTTAAAGAACCCCAGGTGGTACAAATTATTCCGGAGCCCCTCACTACGGCGTGCCTCATAATCAGATAGTTGGTTATGGCATGTAAAATCCGATAATTTAATTTTTTAAACACTAAAGTAAATATTCAAGCATATATGTGGGTTATATGACACGTTGATACTCTCTAAGAAGGTTAGCATTGCTGCGTAAAATGACGATGATTCCGTAAGAGAGACAATGCTTTAAGGTAAACAGTTCCATTCGGCAATAGATAAAACCAGAGGGGAATTATGATAAGCCCGGCAAATATTGGTTTTACTTTATGAACATGGTCTGCGCGGGTCGAGATGTGAGGAGCGGGAAGATTATGGGCTCTTTAATTGCTCTCAATTAAGAAAATGAGCAAGTTGATTTTGAAACATTATCCTTACGGCTAAGTGAAAGGCAGCAAGTTCTGCTCATAAAACTTCCTGCACACTGCGCATTTGGTCAGATCTGCGTCTGGGTTATATCCTCTTAATTTGCGCCCTCGAAGTATAAGAAGCTTTTGATAGCGGCGAGACGAGCAACAGACTTGCTCTGTTCGTGATGTTACGCCATCTGAGCTCCGTGATGGCACCATTACAGCATTGCCGTCTCAGATGAACTATCTTTCTTCTTGCGTGCGCGCACACGAAAGCGCGTCCCCCCGGAAACAGTAGCACAAAAGGAAGATTTTGCGTCAGTTGCTATGGCTCTTTAACCACAAAAAATGAGACGCACGAGAACGGTTCTGAGAGACTATAAAACTGTTACAGAGGTGGTTTCTGGTGGGGGGGGGGGGGGGGGGGGGGGGCAATCCGAAAGCTTCTGGCGTAACATGATGATGCAAATTAACGATAAGAGGAGGAGGGAGGGAGGATGAAAAGAAGAAAGAAAGGCAGGGAGGTCAACCAGACGTCCGTCCGGCTTGCTTCCCTTCGAGGGGGAAGGGGTTTAAGGGATTAAAAGAAAGAAAGGAGAGGGAATGATTGCTAGCGGTAAGAGAGTATTATCATAATGGATGTCTGTCCGTGGCCGCAATCGATGCTTCACCGATTTTGGTGTTAGATAGACCTTTGGAACAGATATTACTTCAGTACATTACTCACTAAGGAAAGGAAGGCCAACTATACTTGTCGCTGGAACTGCGAATACGTGGCCGACGACTCCTTCCGTTCGACAAATTACGGTGATCGCTGCGTTGGCATTCTCGGAGCCCTTCACCGGTACTCATCGAAACAGCTTCTTCGACGCACTGATGCGTGTGAATACGTGTGTATTGTACCGCCCCACGTAACTTGAGGCACCTGCCGGCATTCATTCATTCATTCATTCATTCATTCATTCATTCATTCATTCATTCATTCATTCATTCATTCATTCATATGTTGCGCAATCTAGGAGGGTTTCAACTTTCTGCGTCGTCCTTGTCTACTCTATTTTTCTAATTTGTCTACGCCCCCGTCCGACTTCTCTGCCTTTCTCTCATTAAAGTGTTCTCCCGGTCAGCGACTGAACTGAAGACATTGCGACGTTCACCGGCATTCGCCCACCCCTGTGGAAGACCGGGTCATCAAACGCGATTCGGGATTAACAAAAGCCTGTTTGCTTTTGTCGCCAGGTGAGACGGAATTGCGGCTCCCTTAGTTCTCCCATTCCCCTACCCACTTTTTCCCCATTAGTTATTCCCTGTGCCCTTATAGTACCGCGCAGAGTGGAAGCCATAGCAGGCAGCATTTTTTCTTTTAATTCTGAGGTTCTGCGTGCCAAAAAGACGATTTGATTATGAGGCACGTCGTAGTGAGGGACTACGGATTGATTTTGACCACCAGGGGTTCTTTAACATGCAACGAATGCATGGTACACGGGCGTTTTTGCATGCCACCCGCACCGAAATGCGGCCTTCTGAGACCGGGATTCGGTCCCGCACTCTCGGTCTTAGTAGCGCAACGGCGTAGCATTTATGCCACCACGGCGGGTATCTCGCAGCAGCGCACTACCTGCTGTGCTCACGCCACGTTTCAGCTTGTAGCTATAATCGCAGTACTGCAAACCTAGATATACTGTGTAGTTCACGAGCAAATAATTAATTTCTAGGTTTTTACAGGCCAAAACCATCACCTGATTATGAGGCATGCCGTAATCAGGGGCTCCGGATTAATTTTGACCACGTGGGTGAATTCTTTAACGCGCGCCCAAATCTAAGTGCATGAGCGATCTTGCATTCCGGCCTCATCGTAATGTGGCCCGCGGACTGGGATGGAACCCGGGACCTTCGAGTTCAGCGGCGCAACGCCATACGACTGGGCTACCACTGCGGGTGTAGTTTCCAAACAACATGGTTCCAGCGGCGTAATGTGAGGCCTATTGATTCGGCAGCATGCCTCTTTGGTGAATCCTGTCACGCCGTCTTAATTAAGCGCTAGACTTCATACGAGTATTATGATGACGCCAGGTCGCTTTCCCCTTCACGAGCGGAAATTGGTTTTCCTCATCATGCGAATTAACAACGAAGGCACATGAAAGTACAGGGGGTCTTGAATGTATGGATCATACGTTACTGGGGTATGTTGTTCATCGGGTGAAAGAGCGTAGTTATGCCTGGTAATGAAAAGGCCATTTTTTTCTATTGCACTAACGGAGCCGGAAATCATTGAGGGAATTTCGAAGTGCTGAACCTGTGCTGAAATACAAGAGCTAATATAAATAACAGGACGCAACATTTTAAAGGCGCATTATGCTTCAAATCAACAAATGCTAGACACACAGTTCAATATAGACTGTTACAAGAATAAAACGATTCTTTTTATGGCATATAAAGATAAAGAAGTATATCGCCGAATAATTAATTTAAAAAAAAAAAAAGATGGAGCGGAGGGTATCGTTCATCCGCTATCGCTAGCTCGAAAGAGCAGACGTGCATAGCCCGCGGAATAAATGAACCAGTCCTCGAAGGCCTAAAACAAAATGATGTTTCGCAGTCCATGGTCTTCGCGGCAGTGGAATTTTTCGATTGACGGTGGCCGATTGTTGATAGATATGAGCGTGCGTATGCGAATTTATCAACTTGAAGGCCTGAATGAGCATCCTGGACTTGGGGAAGTCTCGCTCATAGCTGAAAAAACAAACAAACATAACTGTAAGAATAATAAAGCGAGTGAGAAATAAAATAATGTTTTACCTAACAGGGGAAATTTAAGTCTAACGTGATTCGTTTTTTTTTCTTTATTTTTTTCCGTCGCTTCGTTGGACATTGAACATCAGCTGGTTTGATTACAGCTACTGCTTGCGCGTACGCCAGTAGAGAAAAGAAATAATGTGTTAACTTTTTTTTTTTCACTTGGGTTGCCACGCGGCATAGCGTCATAATTGAGTTATATGTAAGCATGCAGGCCCGTTTCATTTACGAAACTAAGTGTTACGCGGAAAAAAAGACTCCTGTGTTGCCCAAGGTGATAAAACAGAAGCCCGCACTGTGTCAAGTTTTCTCAACCGTTTATCAAGCTTATTAACATAACTGCACTCACAATACATAGATCACAGTGATACATTTTCAAGATGAGGCCCAAAGGTAAAAACTGTGGAACGGCCTCCTATCAGAATTAGATGAAGCGAATTTTCAATAAGCACAGGTTTGAAGGGACGTTACAAAGTAATACAAATGTTTAAAATATACATAGGCAGATACACAGACTATAACACTTATTTCAAGAAGCGGATCATTATACCTACTTAACCGATGAAAGCAAATTACGTTTTCAAAGACGATCTAAAACTGTTTACTGGCCACATTTTCAAATGGGATTCCAGATTGTTCCAGATAGAGATGGCACTAAAACAGGTGGTTTGTTTTCCGTAATTTGTTGTTACGTTTGGTAGAAGAAAGTTATTTGACAAAGCAAACCTTGTTGTATTTTTATTAGTGAACTGGAAAAACATCAACGTAATGTTCAATGTAAATGACTTTCAACAGCGGCAACATCAAACTAAATTATATATGCGAACGACAAGTAGTACACCCAGCTGGAGGAATAGGGGCTTATATAAGACCATGAAAGAGGTGACGTGAAGGTTATAATTCTCAGTGATTGTTTTTGAATGCTTTCTAAGCGAGACATATGCGTATAATAAGTACTGCCCCAAGCAGTAATACGATAAGCAATGTGTGTATGATGAACGCGTGGTAGAGTGAGTGAAGTATAGCAGTGCTAAAAACTAAACGAGTTCTAATTAGGACTCTTATGCCGAAACGAATTTTTCTAATAATAGATTCAATGTGAGCGTCGAATTTGAGATTGGAATATACAAGGACTCCTAGGAATTCTGCACGAACTACTTGTTTAATTTCAACGTTACTTACCAGTATTTGTAAATTATGTCGCAGACCTTTGAGGAGAAGGGAAAACTATGAATCGAGATTATGAAATGACTATAAATTGACTATTAATTGAACTATGAATTCTTATGGCACCATTCTTCCAACAGATGTACGGTGTATTTTAATTTATCCAAAAGTTGAGTGGTGTTCTTGGCTGACGTTACAATTGTCTTATCATCTTCGTAGAAAAAACACTTGGTATAATATAAATAACTGGGAAGATTATTAATAAATGTCAAGAACAAGAGTGGACCAAGAATCGATCCATGTGGTACTCCTTTGGTAATAATCCCCTGGTCGGAAAAGACACCATCGATACAAGCGGTTTGATATCTATCTCAAAAGTAATTCTTAAAATGTTCTAAATATGGGCCAGTAATGCCATAACTTTCCTGCGTATAAAAAATTATAGTTAATATTGGCAAAGGCTATTTTCAAATCAATGAAGAATGAACCTGCTGTTAATCCCTCGTCCAACTGTGTCCTAATCCAGTCTGTAAACCTAAAAAGTGCGTGTTCTGTTGAAAGACACGCGCAAAACCCGAACTGCGAGTGTTAACTTATATTAAATTTAGCGTAGTAACGAAAAACACGAATTTCAATTATTTTTCTACTGTTTTGCTACAAAATGGAAGTACTGAAATCGGTCTGTAATTCTCTATATAAGTGTGTGGTCGCTCTTCTTTTCTGTAGTATAGGAATTACTTTAGCTGATTTCAGCTTGTTACGAAAAATACCCGTGGAAAAAATAAGGTTGTCGATATGGCAAAGGTCTTCAGCCACAATATATTTGACCGATGTAACATGTAATGAATGTATTTTGTCTAGACCAGGCTCCGGTGGTGTTTAAGTTACTTATCACAGCTATAGCACTTCTTCGGCTGTACAAAACCGTAAGAAACAAGATTGTGACTGTCTTTGCAATTGAGACACTGTAGGGCCACGTTGGCTTCCGAAGACGAAAAAAAAAAAAATCGCAAAACGCATAACTAATCTTTTCGGGATATTGGACTACTTCGTTTTCGATAGTAATAATCTTGATAACAGTGTTCGTATTGTTTCTATTAGTGAACTCATCGATGATTTTCCATTTTTGTTTAACGTCTGTGCATGCGTAAATTTTGCGTTTGCGGTGGGCGTTTTTTTTTTTTTTTCCTGCTTGAGTGCACTATCTAACTGCGCAGAAATCATCTCGTAATGAATTTTAAGCCGAGTGTTAAACGGTCGCCTTTTCATTTTACGGTACATATTATCTATCTTTCGCTGTGAATCTAAGAGACTTGCAGATACCCTTCGGTAACGTGGTGCACTACACTTTTTGACACCAGCCTCAGTTTTCATGCAGGCTTCAACCGCACTTCTAATTATGATGGAAAACTCACGTAACACTCGTACGAGATCTGAAACTACAGGACATTAGAGAAATCGGTGTGCTCTATTTTTTCAATGTAATCAGGCAGATTAAATTTCGTACTATATGGGATGATGTTCTGCCGACAGTGTTAGGTAAATAAAAAAAAAAAACTGGGTAATGATCTGTTATATCTAAATGCATAACTACTGTATGTGATTGAGTATCGAGATTCTACATTATGTTGTCGATTAAGGATTAAGAATTTTGCGTTGAGCATCGAGTTGGGGCGTTTGCCAATGCTTCGAAGCCGAACCCCAGGAAGCAGTTGATAAAATCTACTGACCCAGCATAAGTGTTGCCCATTAGATTAATGTTAAAGTCACCTAAAATAAGCGCATCCTTAATTTCTTGCGATATTTTTTCTAGCGTGACTTATAATACTGCACAAAACTCCTTAATTGATCAGGACGGTAAGCATTAAATCGAGCCAATTATTGCTTTTTCCGTGTAGTGTGGGGCAGGAAGTTATCTATTTCGAGTCATAAGGATTCACATTTTAAAACAATGATACTTAGATCTGTACGCTTTCTCTAAGATAGAGACGGTGATATCAACATAGCAACATAGCAACACCAGCGTGCGGGCTATCAGCACGGTGAAAATATTCTGACTCGTGCTTGGGAAAAGAATACAATATTTCGTCATCAGTTGAGAGCCAAGTTTCGATTACGCAGATGAGTTTATAATGTTGATCAGTGTTACGTAGTAAGACTTTAATATCATCGAAGCACTTTCTTAAACTTCGGGCATTAACATGAATGGCAGAAGGGAGTTCACGTGAACCTATTTGGCGAGCTAAACCTTGCGGTAAAAATAATCCATAATGCCATTGTTCAGTTGTTACGAAAGATCTGCAAGTAACTTCCCCTAGTAATTCGAAATACTATGCAGTGCGCATTCTTCCTAGCTTTAATTACGTAGTTTTCTGTCCACAGGTAAAGCCACTTGCTTTTTTTTTTGTTCCAGCGCTACAGCAAACATTTTTTTGTTTGATGGTGTCAAATGTTTGTTGACATATAGTGCAGTGTCAACGCTGCCAGAGAAGATTAGCTTCCCTGTTGTCGAGCACACCTTCCGAGCTTTGCGAGGAAAGCTTGTTCGTTTAGTGTGAGAGCAGAAGACGACGATTAGGTTTTTCTTTCAGTTTCACGCGTAGGAATGCGGGGAACAATGCCCATGTTCTCTAGTTTCACAGTACTACCATTCTTGTTTCTCCAATTTTTTAAAAATTATTTGGTAGCAGTCTTTGCCCTGAGTCCGAGGGATGCCTTTTATCTGAAGGTTATTCAGACGGGAGTACTGATCCAAATCTTATGGTTGGCGAGAAAGTAGCTTGTTTTAAATTTTTTTAGTTGTTTGTTTTTGGTGACAATTGGTGGCATTAGGTGATTTTTGTTCTTCGTAAGAATCGATCGGGACTGACATGCTGTTTTTGAGGCTTTCAAGCTCTTGCTTTAGAGCTTTATATTCAGTTTTATTTTCTTCTGCTAGTTCTTTTTTTTTTCGAATTAATGATATCCATGAGCCATTCTTTCGTTTCTGATTCAAAATTTCTTCCCAAGATTTCCAGTTGCTTTGCAAGTGAAACAGCGGTTGGAGCCATGCTACACAGGCGATCTGATGACTGAGCGACGAGAGGGAAATATAGCGGAAAAATAGCCGAATACTTCACTGGGACTTCTTAAATATTAAAAACAATGTTAACTATTTGATTGAAAAGTTACAGCCCTTATCTATTAATTTGCTACGTCCCCGTACATTTTTTATGTAAGTTTCTTAATGCAACGGCGGACAGCCTCGTGCAATGAATGGTCGCCGTCACAATAGTTATTTTACCGGTGATGCCAAAGCGCAGACGGATTTCGCATGAATCAAGTATATGCCTTTTGTATGAACTCGTACGTCTGAGCACTGCAGATGTATAAACTTAGCCGGAATGAGAAAATGCAGACACTTTTCGACAATCAACCGCCAGTAATGAAACGCCAGGACAGCCAAGAATACATCTGTTCGAGAGGGGAAAAAGAAAGTAGTTTACAAGATAACGTACCGCGGTGATTATTGATCTCGTCTTATCTACAAACGCGGTACACACCTGCAGGACGGCTTACGCGCATTTGCCGCACCTTGACCTTTCGCGACGCCCAGGATGAATCGCTAAAGGCCTTCAGACTAATGCTATAGGCATTTCGCGAAAGACAAAGTGCCTGCTGTGCTGTTCGGTCTGCCTCTTCGGGGCCTCACTCCGTATACAACGCCAGACAGCGCAGACGCTTCAGTGCGCAAATATCGTTACGCTATGATGGAAGCCATATACCGAGGTCGCGATAGCAGCGCCTCCCGCATGCTATAGGCGTCCCTTCTCCCTCGCTGCAGACGCCATAGAGGCATGTAATGCTATTACACTACGTTCTTGCCTATTCTTCTGCCGCATTTTCTTCCCGCTCTGTCAGATTTTGACAGAGGAGATATTGTTAGGCGCAGATGTTTCTATCCCGCGTGCTGCGTATCCACTAGGCGCGCGATGAAAAAAAAAAAAAAAAAAAAAAACTATATATGCGCTAGAAATGAAAAGTGTCTCTTTCACTTCGTGAACACGTCGCCAGCACGACGAGACAGAACTTATAGCTCCAGCGGCATCTTTATCGAGGTAAGTAACCTGCGGCCATTAGTATACCGGTAAATCTAATAAACGGCGCCATGATAGTGATCTAGGCATAAGCAGGGAAGGGAGTGCTCGCTCTGCTTCAGTCCTGACGACTTCCTCCTCCTTAGCAGTTGGGCATGACGCAGAATATAAAAGCCGAACATTACAATTGCCTGGGTGCATTATTTGCGCCAACGGCCGACATACCGAAATAAAGCGAAACTGAACGCTGCTTGCGTACCCGACGGCATCCTTATTGGCACATTTGAAAGACACCTTGGTATTTAATGAGCTCCGGCTCATGTTACAGACGCTGTTAGCACGAAGAAAAAAAAATCTCCTTGAGTGAGTCGCCGTAGTAGGCCAAATTATGTGCGCTCTTCTACTGCTGCGCCTCGAAGAAGGTATAAAGGCTATGCAACTCCCATGTCCAATGTACCTTACCACGTGCTTCAGTAATTTTATTTTATTCCATTTCCTGCACCTCAAGCACCCCAGCGCGACATTACATGAGTTGTGGGCGGCGATGCGGTGGCACAAATAGGCCATAAAGGATTATGGTTCTCGGTGGTAGTTCTGAAGCGGGAATGGTCAGTCATCAGGGCGTTGTGATAAGGAAGACCGTTACAGCCCTGGGCGACGGACTAGGGAGATGGATCTGACGAAAAATTGCAGCTTACGCACGTTGATAATTAACAGCTTTTGGTAATGAGAATAGTAATTTTGTCTTCTTGTTCAGGCGCGTTGCATTCGCACTAAAGCAAGGTGATTTGGCACGCGCAGTTACAGCGACGGTGAGAAAGTCCAATTGTATTAGGCAGCAAACGTCTTGTTTAATTTTTTTTAGCTGACCAATTTGATTGGACAAAGTGTTGTTGACAGTCAGAAGCGAAGTTCCCTGAAAAATCTTTAGCTTCTTCAGTCATGGTATGGCAGGTACAACCATATGTCTCATAAAGGGTGAGCGTTTAGTCAGTTTTCTTGCTTTTAGTACGTCGCACGACTTATATACGTACTTACGTACGTACATGCGACATACGTAGGCGCGACGCTTAAAGGTGGATCTGGAATGCTATCGATAACAAAAACAAGGTACTGACGCGGATGTTTCTTTGAACTTTATGCGATGAATCACTCGTCACATCTGCATGCAAGTGCTGGCGTGTTGAGAAAAACGCTTCTCTGCGCGTAAAGGAATAGCACATGGGCTGATGATATGGTCTCGTCATGATGTCGTCGTGCAGGTGTACATGAAATGTTGTTTTACTTATACTGGGCTATCCACTAGGAAATGCTGAAGGCTGGGGGTTGAAAGCCAACGACGCCGTTACATCGGGCGTATAATCATCGCGAAATTGGCGGGAACATCGCGTGGCGCCGGTGAATTAGGACTACGGGATACCTGTGACCGCTGGCTACAACGATGTCTTCTAGAAAGACAAGAACAGCCGAGACCACGTGACAGACCCCACCCGTTTTGTCATCCTTACCGTGTGCGTCCTCGACATGATCCGGCTGAAAGGAGATATGCATGAGGGTAGTGGTGGGTGGATAGCTCTTTCTTACTCACTGCGGCTCTTCGAGTGTAATTAATTTAATTAATTCCCTTCGTTTTTTTTTTCTTGTTCAGTAAGCCTTCAGTACTTCCTGGGAGACCTGTTCGCTTGCACTTTCTTTTTCTCGCATTCCTTTAGGTCAGTGTGTGTTTGTTCAGTGTCCCGTTGCGGATTTTTACAAGATCCTCCGGATTAACGCTGGTAATTCACTAAAATCCGCTATAGGCTTGTCTTGATTAGCCGCCAGCGAACCTTGCCCTGTTTCTTTCCAGCGGAAAGAAAAGAAATAGATTATCATGCAGCGCTGTGGCAAATTAAAAAAAAAAAAACAGCTGAAAAAAAGAAACAGACAGAGCGGTTGCAGAAATGTTGAAAGGAAATGAGAGCTTAGCTCACAAAGGCGGACCTACGCAAACGCGTTGAATCCCGACGCTCTCGGCCGCCCTTCCGTTCTCCCATCACTGAACGCATCGCGTTTGCAAATGCCATATATGCGCTGTAGCGAGCAAATGAAGCGTGAGCGCTGTAAGGCAGAAACATTTTTAGGATGGGTTTCTCTTACAAAAAGTGATGTACGTCTCGAGTAAGTTCAATGGGACGCTGCTTCAGGTCACTGAATTTGATTAACCTGGAGCACACTCCCGTATTTTTTCTTTTCTTTTTTTTTCTGTTCGAACTTATAATAAAAAGCTTTAGCCGTGCCGCATTACCATACAGAGAAGCACCTGACCGTACGGTAAATCTCTCGGTCCGGCAAAACGGAGCAAATACAAGGCAGGGGATTACCGCGTTGTTCGTGTACGGCAGATACAAAAACTTTGGCGAAATGAAATCTTTCTATTGTTATGCGCACCTCTCGCTTGTCCAAGATATATTCAACTACGCGAGAGCTGCGTTGATCCTCTGCATCGTAAATTCCGTGTCAGTTGTAGCGAATCAGCGAAGACTTCGCGTTCATCAGGTGACGTAGCAGAATTCGACATGGCGTGAACGCAGACTGGCGAAGGGTAAAACAGCAGAGGGGCATGGGGCACGAACGGTGTTGGTGCACCAGTGATGAACTAAATACCTCTACTGCTTGGTGTTTTCGCCCATTCACTCGGGCGATACATTGGAAACTGTTCGATTCGGTTAGCAAGAAAGAAGAAAAAGAAAACATCAATTTTGTACGTCCATCTATTTGCGCGTCTATTTCTCTGCACCGGCTGCTCTGTCTGTCTTATCCGCGCACGCTTGCGTTCCAGTACCGACGTAAACGTTCCGCCTCACCGCGACGTTCGAGCGCCAACGAGCTTTTATTATTTGGGAAGAGCAACGCCATTACTTTGGTGCAGGGTGCAAGCGACCGTACATATCGCAGCCATCCATGCTTTGTGATGTCTCTTGTGCCGCGGCGCCCTTTTCCCTTTGAAAGAGCCTGTCATGAGCGCAGACAGATTGCTGGCCGGTACACGAAGCGCCAGCAAAATAGGGCCAGCAGCTATTGTTATTGCTCGCGCGTTCCACGTTGTTGAAGAGGTGAAACGCCCACGCACGCACACACACACGCAAATATGTGTGCGCGCATGTTGAAAAGAAAAGCGAATAGAAGGGCAGAGCATGGAAAGTGAAGTGTAATTACTGCGCGGTTTCGTGGAAAGAACGGAGTAAAAGCAGAAATGGAAGGGCGTCGCGGATGATCAATTTTATGCTGCCCATATAGATGGTCTACAACCGTGAGTGTACTCTGAATTCATTGTGAAGGCTGGCCGCATTCTTTGAAGAGGAAGACAGTGAAAGAACCGGCGTATGAGATATGGTCGTCGTGGCCGTGGAAGAGCGGGCGACACAAGCCGCTCCTCAGCCTGCGGCTCACACGGGCCCGGATTTGAAAGCCGCTGCGGGACAATTTGATGTGTTTGCGGCAACACGCGCTGGCCATTGCATCATCCTGTGATGCATTTATTGCTGCACAAACGGGAAACACGAAGAGAAATGCGTGCAGCAGTGGCGACTGCTATATGTGACGTCTAATCGATGTGGTGCACTTTAAATACCATATAACGTAGTGAAATATTTAGCGCACAAGGACACAGTGAAGGGGGACACACGAACGTATAACGTAATATACGTGTAGCTTAACTTAATCGCGGGTAAGACACCTCGCTCAATTCGCGGTAAGAAGTCACATAACGATTTTTCGAGCGACGAAGATGGAAATTCTTACGCAAGTTTCAATCCTTTGTCCACGGGTGACTTCCCGCATAATTTGTGCTCGTTGGTAAACTGTGCGGGTTCCTGGGATGTTTAATCTCGGTAACTCTATGCACTGTCCTGCCCATGAGGCTTTTTTTCTTTCCTTTTCTTTTACCTATACGTTTATGAACATACCCTCCGGTGACGCCCAAAGTGTGATCTGAGTGCGGTCATCACCTAAGTGTGCCCGACCGATCTCCAAGGCTCCAATGTTGCCACTTTGTTAACTGATTACGAGTCGCGGAATTTTATTGGGTATAATTTGAGTCCCCTTTGTAGTGTGTATGCCATCCCCAGTATTTGCACACTACCCCTTATTCGTCCGCCTTTGCGAATTCATAGAATATTTCCCCTGTGTACACTGAAAACCGCACTGAATACGGGACGAATGGAGTATACGGATTCGTGGTAAAGCGGGGATAAGATTTTAACAAGCGCTGTAATACCCGAGAAAGCAGCATGTATTCGCAACAGCGCTTGCCGGGATGTCAATGCAACAGTCTTGGACCGCCGCCGATGCGCAGCATCTTAGGTTCTCTATATATACATCGACTGTGCTTGAATGGATATGCGCAGCCGACGTGGCTGCAGAAGGCTGTGGAGCTGTCTGTATGGTGGTATGGTTGCATTGTTAAGCGCAACACGGCCATTTCCGCAAGGTTCGTGTTTAGGTGTCAGTGCCACCTTAGCAGCGCAATCCATGCACCACACAGTCACGCCATACCAACTTTCCACAGAAGCACTTCTGAATGTCCTAAGGCGCTTGCTCAGAAACAAAAATCGATACGCGGCGTGACCTATTTGCATTTATATTCGTACGGCGTTCGACAAAACAGGTCTCGTAATCTGTAACAACCATTTAATATATACATACTGTAAGCACAATATTCGCATCTAATCTTCCTCATCTGTACGTATCATCATCATACACCATAACAAAAATACAAGTGGGCGTTAAGTCAGCTTGAGGATCGTTGCGGTTTTTTTCTTGCGATTGAGATCTTCATTGTCAGATCTTCGCAAGCTGCACTGGCAATCCTGGCGTAAAGGCCTCGCCTCGGACCACCATGCTGAGCTTGTTCACAAAGCACCGGTGAAGAAGCGAAAGGCACGCGGCAGCATAAAAAAGGAAGACAAAATTCATCGTCCTTTCAAGTACTCGTCGCAAAACACCACGTTCTGCCTCGTCGTCCGTGTTGGCGACTTGGACTGAGGAAAGCTGTGACGGGGAAGAGAGGCCTGCGGCTGGCACTAAGTCAATCACTCCGGTGCAGCGCTTTCCACGTACAAGCTTGCCAAGGCTGTCGTTAGCCGGGGCCGTTTTCGGACGGGTCTTCGTCGCGGTCGAACGACATTGTGGCCGGTTCCTGCCGGGTCTTGGTTCTAAGCACCTCTGGTGACGCTCCCGAACCATCACTATCGAGGTCACCTTCGCGATTGCCACGGCACTTGTTTTGCTGGGCACCTTCATCGCGTTAACCACCCACTCTTCTTTCACGATGGCGCCTCGTCGTGCATAGGTGGCCTTTTCGAAGTCAGCCTTCTGGTACTTCCAATCCGTTGCGGCGTGTATCTGGGGTTTGCCGCGCATCTTGCAATCCAGCGCTCCAGCGGACCTGGAAACCCCAACCTCCAAGCGCGCGGTCTTGGGCTTGGGCGTCTCCTCATTGCTGGCGATGTCATCCGCGGACGAGTCGCCCGCTGCCGCCCTTCTCGTCTTGCGATTCTCGACCTCCTTTGCTTGGGCTACGGCGGCGTAACCGTCGGCGGCTCGTCGTTCGTCCTTCGTGGTGACGCGACGTCTTCCGATGGCCGGCGTTCTGTTCAGGTCGGTCTTCAAGGCAGCGGGTTCAACCGTCATGATCGATACCAATTCCGGCCACCCTGCGCAGGTGCGCGCTTCGAAGTAATTCCTTGTGGACGCTGTAATGACGACGTGGTGATGCATGCGTCTGGCGTCGTAGAACCGCCTGTGCTCTTTCAGGAACGTGTCGTAGTCGTCCAGAGGCGGGAGAGCGTCGCGGCTGCAACGTCTGGTTGGTCGGAACGGTGGCTTGCTCCTCTCGGATGCCGCTCCTCTCGGATGCGGCCTAGCCCGGCGACAAGCTAAGCCGCGGTCCATTCTCCGAGCAGCCACTTCTGAGGAACTTCTTTATTCTCAAAGATTCCGTGCCACGACGACAAAGAAGTCGCTGCTCGTGGTGCCTGTGATGATGATATGTACAGATAAGGAAGACGCGATGCGATTATTGTGTAACCCCCCCCCCCCCCCCCCCCTGAGGCCGACTTAACCCCCCTCTTTTCTTTCACCCTTTTTCTTTCCTTGCGCATTTGAGTACTGCAACTAAGATGTAAGACGCGCAATCGTCTGCACACTCACAAAAAGCGCATTTTTTGACAATTTCCCGGGAAAAATTGAAATTAGTGCGATTTAGATGGTATTGGCAAACGGTCAACCCCCCCCCCCCCCCCCCCCCCCCCCCCTGGCAGAGATCCTGAGTACGCTACTGGTCTGTATCACTGGCTTCCTGTTCACGAGTGGTTGATCAAGAGTATAATATGGCTTCAGCAGAGGGACAATGTCACTGATTTAGGCCCTTTCCCAACCATTTCGGCTATCGCGCTTTACGGCAGACTCTAGTGTTTCTATTGCAGTATAGTGAGAGGAAATTTATTTGAGGAAAGGCAGAGAGGTTGTCAGGTAAAACACCTCTGCCCTGTTCTGCCCTGTTACTCCGCAAAGATGGGAGGTGACGTGGAGACAGGCAGTAGGGCGTGAATATAGGCATATCCGTTCAACAGTGACTATCAGGTCTCGTTCTGCACTGAGAACGCGACACAGAGAGGTGGACGAGAAAAGCACACACTTGCCTTTCGTTGAGAGTATATGCACGTGAATCCGTGGAAAACATCATTGTTTTTCCGCACCCTCGTCTAGGCTGTCTTGGAGTCTCTTTCCATTATCAACACTTTTCATACCACTTCTTCGTAGCGTCAACCCCCCCTCCCCTTCCACGTTTGACAGCGTTATAACGAATTCGCGCCGAGGACGATATTGAAGTTACGCGAACTTGTATTTTGGCATGAACGAGCATGCTGGCGTCAGTTGCACTGGGCAACCGTCCGCAAGCGACGCTATCGAACGCAGCGTTTTTGATATAAAAACACCTTCCCCTCCCTCCCCCGTCAGAAAAAATAAAGGGGGGGGGGGGATATGCACTAAGCTGAAGACAAAGAAAAGAAATGGTTGGAAAGGATGCATGAAGAAATCATGCCGATTGAAATAAGATGTTCTGATAAAACGGCCGAAGTGAATGGCTAATGATGCATTCTTTGAAGCGTAAAAGCTTTACCATCTTTGCCTAGACAACGCAGAGAGTGCGCCCAAGTCAGAACACACATCGAAATGCAAATTCACGTGCCATTAAATTCTGAACTGCGCCCTCCATACATGCTCGCCAGGAACATTTCGCTCACCTAACAAGAGTCTCAATGTGGGAAAGTTGCTGCATGAAGAAAGAGCGTCCTTGTTACAGTGAAATGGGGGAGAAGAAATCGCAAATATCGATTTAGTTTAAAAAATGAAGAAAATATACTGTGTAGCACTAGTGCTAGCAGCTTTTTCGTGAGTTCATTATTCCTGAAGCACCATCAGGTCATCATTCGTTTTTTTATTGTTTTTTTTTTTTTGCTTTTTTTTCTGTGACGTACCGCGGAACAATGGGCACGCATACAAGATAGCAGTGGCGGAGGCTACTTGGATTAAAGAACCTCTCTCTCTCTCTCTCTCTCTCTCTCTCTTTCTCGCTATATATATATATATAAAGGGGAGTTTGTCTCTCTCTACAGGGACCTCACTTTGCAAATGGGCGTTTGAAATATCCGACTACGTCGCTGCGCGCCTCGCCTCTGCAGAAAGCAGTGCGATAGATGAAGGGGGGGGACACTATACATGTTGTTGGCATGCGTGTGTCATCTTCGGTTCCTGCCCGCTCGGACAGTGACGCGCGCGCTTCTGGCTTCCGCAGCCGAAGAGCAAGCGCCATTTCAAAACGCCATTCGGCAGCGCAAGGGCCTTTTTTTTCGCGACGCCTACGCCGTCGCGTCGAAGAGAAACATGCCTTCGAAATTCTTCTGTCCGGGGGGAGGAAGAAAGCGACTCGTTCGCGTCGATGCATTTTTCGGTGCGCCATGCCTTTTGTCTTGTGGGGGGCGAGAGGGCGGGGAAGGAGCGACGCGATGAGGCGCTTGCTAGCAAACACCGTACCGCGGCAGCCAAAAAAGAGAGGCTGAGGTGGCGGGGGGGAATGCGCTGGACGGGGCAGAACCATGCCGCGGGGTTTCACTTGGCGCCACGCCACGATCTGCGCGACCTGCTTTGCTTAACGAAACTAAGAGGTCTCAAGCGCGCGTTTTGCACAGTGTCTCGCGGCGCTAACGCTCGTGTCCAAACCAGAGAGAGCCGTCTTCTCACGCACACACAGAGCCGCATGACTCGCGCGACTCTCTCGACGAATCTCGCAAGCAGACGCCGCGCGCGCGAGTCACTGACCAGGCACCTGCGCGACGGATGCGCACTGGGCCCACGCGCGCGCTTGTTTACAGCTGCGGCTCGGCACGTCGTCGTCTCGGCGATTGCACGCGTTCGCCAAGGAACCGCAGCGAGTTTAACGAAACAGCGCGGGGCTGATTCAGCGCCCAAAACACATCAGCTGCATGTGCGCCTGGCAAGGAGGCCTGGCCCGCGGGCTCGCGAAGAAACGGCGTCGTAAGCAGACGCATCGTATATACCAGTTCGATTGAGTGTAAACTCTTGTTTCGCAGATGTTCGAGAGCGACCTCAGGTGAAAGCGGGATTCGCAGGCATTACGCCTGCTGCTGCTGCAGTGGCAGCCTGCTTGCGATTTCGCAGTTTCTACTCGCAGCAAGGATGGTACACGAGAGAGCTATACATTGTGGCGAGCTGCGAGAGACGACGCGCGAGAAGCACGAGGGGGCGTCGTGCGCATATATACGTGAGCGTTCGCGCGTCACCGGCTGCGCTGTTAACGCGCAGCGAACTTTTTTTGACGTCCGTTTTCGCCCGCTCGATTATCAGAGCCGCGCGAAGACGTCGACGGAAGCTCTCCGCGGTCGAAATCGTACGGATAGCACGCACAAACCGTGAGCTCGGTACCGACTCTGTCTATTCTCTATACCTCTTTTTTTTTCTTTTCGACATTTACGCTTTACCTGAAGTGATGGAACTGACCGGTGACGAGAGCTTGTGCAAAGCGATGAGCACAAGCTATCCAAGGCCGGGTGTGTGTTTTAGAAATAGAAAAAAAAAAAAAAACATTTTCTTTCAGCCAGACTTTCTTTCAAACTGTTCCTGAGCTTTGTGGCAAGATATTTTTTTTAATGTCAATTTAAATCGTGAAGTAGACCTTTCTTTTTTATCTGGTATATTTTATTGTGATATGAACTATGTGCATTTCTGGCATTCCGCTGAAATGTATCCACGTACGCATGGGCAATATGTACGACCTGGCTTCTTTTGCACGCACACCCATTTAGGATATAGGAGCATACGTCCTAAAACCTACTGACCTTATGAGAGCAATTAAAGACCAATTAAAGGCCGTGTTCATCGAGAGGCACTACGTGGAGTAACTTCCACTTCGAGTTACCAGTTTTTGAAATAACGGTAGCGTGCTGCTTAGCGTGTATGCCAAAGCATACCATCAGTGGCACTGCGCAGAAGCAGAATCCAAGCTCTGGCTGGGTTCTTTTGTGTGCAAGTCAGATGCCGTGCGCTAGTTTGGGTCCCCTATTTCCCTTATATATCTCCCTATATTTCCCGTATTTCCAGGTTTCGCCACCGTAGCGGAATGCATACGTTCTTCCACGAGAATGGAAGTTAGCGAGCTGATACCTTCGCCAAGCTTTCGCCGAACAGCATTTCATATATATTTTTTGATAGATATCTTGCCTTTCAGATTGAGAAAACAAGATACTTACGAGGAAAAAAAGATTTAAAAGAAAAGAAAGAAAGTGGCATACGGGATTGTTTAAGAAGCGAAGTGCTCGAAGCGAGCGCGAAAAAAAAAAATGGAACCATAGGCGCCCGGTCTCCCACCAACATCTCTTTTTCCGTCCAGGCAGGTCAAAAACACCGAAAAGTCGTTCCTTTCAACGCAGCTTCACGTAGCGGCGGACGCCGCCGCGCCCCGGTGCTATTTTGCGCGCCGCTGTGAGACCAGATCAATAGCCGCAAGGATTCAATGGACTGTGCACGGCTCTGATTACGTCGCTGTGTCCTGATTGCCGGGCTCAGCAATTTCCCCTTCAATCTCTCTGACACGCAGCCGAAGAGACTCGCTGAAAGAGCGCGGCAGGGCGAAGGAGTGCCGCAGAAATACATAGCAGAAAAGATGAGACCAAACACATTCACCCCGACCCGTCCACATCACCGGTTCGGCCCGGTGAGTCAGAGCGGAAATGTTCTGGGCCGGCACCACGTCTTCCGTACACGGTAAAGTTGCTAAAGCGGCCTCGTGCACGAATACGCAGGCTGCTCGCGATGTGACAGCGATTCGAGGCTCCCACGCCGGCCTCCAAAGCCTTTGAGAAAGAAGCGAGATTCTGCTTTCGAAGCGTCGCGGATTTAATCATTTACGTCGTGCTAGCTTGATTTGTAACGGCCACTGAACACCAGCTTGGTTTCGAAGGCAGGTGCAGCTGACACGTGGCACAAAAGGAGGCCGTTAATGAGCTAGTAAGCCGTGTAGCTCTTTGTCACCATCACTTTCGAGAACATCCGTGTGGACATATCACAGTCTGGCCTTATTCAAGATAGATATCTCCAGATATGTCCGTACTGGATAGCACTCCGGCATGAATACTGCCCGTTAATTCTGTACAAACTTCCAAACAGTCTCCATCGGTCGTGGTGTGGATCAGAAGCCCCATTACTTGTGTATACGTATATGCTACCTTTACACAATAAGTTCTAGGAATAATGTTGAGGTTAAAACTCGCGAATCCGGCGTAATTGGTGTAAATTGCATTAGTCGTTACACGTGATCTAAATGTACTATAATACATGGCCTAGGAAGTGGCTCCGCGTACGTGGTTGCAACTGGAAGGGCTCACCCTTGGTGTCAGTCGGTGTCAGAACAATGTAGGGTATTCGCACGCCTCTAGTATAAACTACAGCCGTGCCGATGATAGAGTATTGTAATCTATTCAAACACAAATATTCAGGAAACACGGGCTTGAAATATCAAATCAGAAACAGAACATTTTTTTTTTCGTTGCCACACGTTTTTTTCATGGTGCGGAGGATGTCTTTTTTCGCAACGTGCACTCATTAAAGGTAGCATGCAGCATAAATTAAATATGTTGGCATCTTAGGGAGATAAAAATTATCCAAGCCCCACTACACGTATTAAAAAAATTATTTGGCGCTCTTATTATTTGCCGCTCTTAGGCCAGAACTGATCCTTGTGCCATAAAAAAGTCATTAATCAATCAATCGCATGGCGAATCAATCTTTCTGCACGATATCGGCTATTTCAGAACATCAGCAACTCACCTTGTATGTCATAACTGGGAAAGGGGATGCAAAGCCTCATATATTTGTCAATGTCCTCACGGCTTTTGCCTCGGCAAGATTTTTTCTTGTGGGAGACAAATTAACTTGACGGTTCCTAAAGTAACGTTCTTCCTAAAGTATCATGGAATACAGCAGTACAGACAGTTGCCAACTTGAAGAGACCTGTAAATATTGCGGTTCTTATTGTAGCTCTGTAGCACCATAATCTTCGGACTCTAGACTTCCTCATTGCTATGTCATCGCTTTTTGCCTATCACCCTGTACACAACGTTCTTGTCCTTTAGCTTATCTCATAACTGCCAGCATCTCCCACCTTCCTTTATTGCCGTGCTGCGAATTTCCGTGCGACCCTGTGCACCTACCTCGTAACCATAGGTCCACTTATTAAGTTAGTACTGTTTTCTGCCTTCACCAGATGCCATGGATAGCCTTCGGTGGTCTTCGATTTTAGATGCGCTCGGGTCATAAACTCCCTTTATCATCATTTCTTCTAGAAATAATAAAAGAAAAAGGAATGACAGAGAGGATAAAAGAGAAAGAAAGAACAATATTGTCTTCCAATGAATCCAACGTTATGAGCAACTTCGTTAAACTGACAGCTTATAAATGACCAAGAAGTAAAAGGTTCGTTACTATAATTTCTGAGGTAATGCCAGAGACAACAATATGTAGAAAAAAAAGGACATCAAGTACGAAGCCATAGAGCTTTGCGCTGGTTACATATTAATGGAAAGTAGAAAGCGGCTCTTATCAGTCAGAAGAAGGAGCTAAATACTGGACCATACATCACGTTATAGTGACGCAAACAGGACGGACTTCATCGAGAGGAGGAAACTTCACGTTATATAGTAAGGATAAAATAATTTAGAGACACCGAAAGACTCTTCTTGGCTAACTCCCTCTCTGGGTTACCAGGCAGCCACTTGATTGCTCCATAAGCTCTTTCGGGGAATGATCCTTCTTCGCAACAGCGATGACTCGCAGCAGCAGACGATATTTCACACGCAAACGAGGTTGCTGCAATCGCCAAGCGTTTCTGGCTACCTTCACTTTACATTGGATAGTGGGAAGTGGCGACTAGGCAATCACGACACGCGCGCTTTGATAATAAAACATCAAATGGCCCATTTAGCGAAAAAGCCGGCGTCTGCAGCAGGGAAACGGCACCTAAATTCTCATTGGCTGCGACGCCACCTCACGAGCGCGCCTCGACGAAGCAGAACGGGCGAAAGGAAACAGCTGCTGCCGCAAGAGCGCCCCAGGTGTTGCGTGAGGGGAGAGGGCATCGACGCGACGCCACGTCACCCTCGCTCCAGGAAGCCGGCGCGCGGTCCCTATTATTGCGATAGCAATTATATGGACACTCAAAAGCAGATTTCTGCCGTCGGCGTCGCCGTCGCCGTCGCCGTGAGGTTCCGTATGACGTCATTTGGAGATGAAATCGTCGCCGCGCGCCGAACGCTGTATGTGCGAGTGAAAGGGCGCGAGGGGCGCGTCTTTCACGGGGAGTGAACGCGCGGCGGAGAACAAACGCGCGTTCTGCGCCGTGCTCGCTTAAGGGCTGCAGAAGTAGGCGTCTCTTTTCTCCTTTACAATCACCATATATGTAGAGCAAACGCGCCTTCTTCAGACGCGCGAGAGGCCGTGGGGGAGGGGGAGGGAAGGGAGGCGACGTTTAGCTGCGGCACCAAGTGCCTATTTATATCAGAGGCTCCAGCAACAGTCACCAACGCAGCACGCATTTTGAGCTAACGCGGGCAAAACGCCGATGGCGTCGACAACAGTTCTGCGTGTTGTTGCTACCAAAGCCGCTCACCTTACTTCGTATGACATTGCTGTGTTGCTATCGCATTCATTGCTTCGCCCTTAGGGCGAAACTGTGACATTTTCTCTTTCTCACCCCCACTGCACTTAGCTGCAGCGCGCGCCTGCCTGCATGCATTGGTGGCCGCTGTTGCTTCCTCGGTCTCGAGGAAGCAGCACGGTGGCATGCAGCGTTGGCACCGCAGGCTGCTGCTGCTGTTTGCTGGCTCGGGCAGCGCGTACCGCTATGGAGTTTGAAGCATCTACATCGTCAGCGGCCGCAACCTCGGCAGTAGCGAAACGTGGCCGTCCACGCCAGTCGACCACAGAGGAAGTAAGGGAGCGGAATAACGATATGCTCATTGCGTCAACCCCAAGCCGCCGCCACCAAAACCCACCGAGGCCGTTGCGAAGCGAAGACTACACAATGAAGACATCGTCAGCTTGGCTCTCCTGACAGATATTAGCGAACGCACTGCGTAAAAATAAATGCACTTGATTTTTCAGCAATACCGTCCAAGTAATCCCGGTCTACAGCCAACATACTAACGTAGAAACTGTAAAAAAAAATTACTCGCACCAATTTAATCGCATAGCTCGATATAGGTGTCCTTGGACTTTTTATTGTTTTGTTTTTTCCCCTAGGTCAGCATATTTTAATCGTAATAGCACCTTATATTCTGTCACGACCGCGTATTACACGAAATCAGATAAGTAATTCTCGGATTGAGTACTGTGTTTCGAAACTGAAGCCTTCGGTTCATATTTGCAATACCGACTATTTCAATATCTAACCTTAATTCGCAAGAGCTTCGCAAGAAAACCTTAATTGATCAACAGTGGTCTAGCAACGGATTTGGCTGCAGCCAACGTTTCGACAAGGAGGCGGCTCTTCCTCACAACAGCTGCTAACACTGCTAGCAGCTGTTGTTGCGTCTGGCCAACAACTGCAACTTGCGAGCAGCTGTTGCCCTGACGAACACAAGTTGCCTTGTCGAAACGTTGGCCCCAGCCACATCCATTACTAGACCACAGCTGACCATCTAAGTGCCTGATGTTAGCAGCGTGTGATTCGAACCGACTGCTGTGCTGCTGGCCATTGTCATGTCGGTATCGGCGCGCTGGAATGGCGCGATCACTGGGAGCGAGTGTTGAGACTTGCGAGATAGTTTTGAAGCCTCGCGTGCGCAACGCGACGTTGTGGTTTACGTCTACCAGAAAATGGCGGAGTTACTGTGCGCAGCAGCGGAATCTATCCATGGCAGAGGCGAGGCTATATCTTCCACCACATTTGTGGAGGTACGCGGGTATGGCGCAGGCTCGTCGAAGAGCGACAGGATAATGGACAGGGGCAAGACGAACGGCGAGATGATACTGCTGCTTCAGCGTCGGCTTGGCAAGCCATCGGTTTCCATCCGACCTCTAGAGCGGTTTATTTAGGGGAGTAAGCAAAAACGTAATAATGAAAGCTATCAGAGTAAGAACGTTTTGTCGAGACCTGGTGCGGTTAGATGCTTCGTGAGGTCAGTGGCATCTGTTCGGCCAGCTGTAGAGTCATGGCAGGATGCTGAGAAACTTAATGCATGCACTTATTTGCTTATTATTGTTATTATTATTATTATTATTATTATTATTATTATTATTATTATTATTATTATTATTATTATTATTTATTATGTTTTTGCATTAGCTTAATAGCATTGCCGATGTCAACGCCTTCTGTTTATTAAACAGGAAAACTATTTTGCCTTCGCGAACTGCACTGACGGTGCCTGGTCATGACGGCATTTTGTTTCCTTCTGGCGAAAGTTATCAAGCTCATAAGTCTTCACAGCTTTAATTGCGTGTCTTGGCTGCTTGCCGATATTCAGCCGCAAAATTCGCTTTTGTGAGAGGCGCTTCTGCATAGAATTTTACTGGTCGGTGTGCGGGCCCCTCAGAAGATGTGTTGCGAGACTGGCGTGACTGCCATTTGCCTTTTACGCTACAACGTCTATGTAGCACTGCAGTGAAGTCTCGTGGACCTTCGCGCTACTTGCGTGTATGGAGCGCTCATTTCACTGGCAAGCTGACCGCTCTCATTCTAAAACATATCTATGAGCCACGCACAGAAGGTGGCACCAAGAACACCTTGAAATATCGGAAGCACGTCGCGTCTTTGTCTGCACCTTGCCAGAGCATTTGCCGAATGTAATTGGCTTGCCGTGCGGTGCAAGCTTGAAGTCGACCGTGGTTTTACAGCGAAGCTGTTTACCTCTAGCCCCGTATGCATCCCCCGCATACGCTTCCAGGGGGGGAGGGGTCCCTGGGCGGCTTACGTCCGTATCGGGGACACGGCGCTTGGACAGGAATGGAGACGGGCAGGGGAGAGGGGGAAAGAGCGTGGCGACAGCGCTGCAGCAATAGAGACGGGCAGGGTGAGAGGCAGACAGAGTGTGGTGTCGGCGCCTGAGCACGTGGCCTGCGCTTTTGTGATTATAACGTAACGCGAGTCGGAGGTGCCGACGCGGCTGCAGCAGCGGTTGCGTAAGATACATGGGAGGTGCAGTGACCGTGGCGGCGCTTTTGTCGGCGTAGTGTGGTGCCGTATGAAAAAAAAAAAAAAAATTGTGACTTCATAACCTATGCAGCCCATTTATGCAGCCCATGTATGCAGCCTAAACAACTTCGCTGGTAATTCGTCCCCATATGAATTATGCGGCCCCACGAAGTTTTTGGCCTTTGAAACTGCAATGGCGAAGCGACCCAATTGAGCTTTAAAACCCTGCTATCTTTATTGCATCAGTTATGGGCACGCGGACATTACTTGACTGCTGATTATATGCATCACATTTCTCTTCATTGCTTCTATTCTTTGTTCTTTATTGTTTTATCTTTAATTCTTTTCTCCTCTCCCTTTTTCATTTCATGTCACCTTAATCATCTCAGCCCGCCGTATTAATCCCTGTAGGCGAACAAGACAGACGTGCTTAGTTTTCGTCGTATTTCTTCCCTCTGGCAGCTTGCACGAAATGCAGCGTTATGCTCCAGCCTCTCGTCACTGCGCCACAAGGGTTCATCCCAAACCCCGGGGCAGCAGCGCCGTTCCCTCGTTCCCTTCTTGAGGGCTGTCCCCGAGACGATAGCGGCGCGGCGAGTAGTGCGCGGGCAGTCGTAAAGGCTTCGGGGGGCATTATGACCGGCGTTGAAGGCAACCTTTATGGCGCCCCGGGATCGGTGACGACGATGTATTCCACGCGCGCCTCGATAGTTTACAGTTCCTCCACGCAGCGCTCGACACTCGAGAGCTTCGCCGCGGCCCTGACCTCCTTTTCCTCTCCCCCAAAATACGGGTTGGGTGCGCGCTCCTCGTGCCCGGGTGGAAGCGCATTTGCGTATTACGGCGCTTGGCCTCTGTTCTTTCTGTTCCATCTACTACGTGGTCACATGGGACCGCTATATAAGGCACCCCCGGACCCTCCGTATAGGCGGGGAGATAGCGAGAGAGAGAGGGAGGGTCGAGTATACGGTCGCGTCCTTGACCGGGCCGTTGTTCATATCTGAGAAAGCGTTCTCGGCCTCATAACGATTCTGTTGGTCTTTGGAGCGTTCTTCAACTATGTCGAAAATGAGTTTGTGTCTCCCAAAGGCGGGCAGCAAACACTTTAAACGGGAATAACGCGCTCGGAAAAGACCTGCGAAGTCTGCTATCGCCGACACATTGCAATAGTGCCTGCTATTTATGACCTACTTGATAATTATCTCGCAGCAGCGCTTTTGAGCGCAGCGGCTCTCTAGATTGCCCGAGAAGGCCTTCGCATAACGCTGGCGTCGGAAAGCTGAAAAAGAAATCGAATGAGCAAAAGAACTTTTGCAACTCGAGCATTTCAGCAGGCACGCTGCATCTGGAAATTTATTAAAATGTGTATTAGCAGGCAAGGAAATTCGAATTACGGCGCCGAAAGCAGGCGCTGACGTTCCTTTATACCCGAGATCGATATGCGTCAGTACAGATGTAAGGGTACGCAAACAGTTAACATTAAAAAGATGTCGCGTGTATACTTTCGAAATTTGTAATGTTGCCTGGCTGCCCTCTAAAAATGAAGAAAAAAAGAAATCTCTAAGGAACTTTTGTCGCGTCGCCCGCTGCGCAGAAACGGTAGAAATTGTCACAGCAAAAGAATATAGAAAAATAAATGCAGCCGATAACACAATTTCGAATATATATACAGCGAAGCATTGTGTGAGTGCATAAAGAGTCGAAACACGAGCGCGCACGCACGCACACACACACACACACACACACACACACACACACACACACACACACACACACACACACACACACACACACACACACACACACACACACACACACACACACGCACGCACGCACGCACGCACACACACACACACACACACGCACGCACACACACACACACGCACGCACGTACGCACAGCCACACACACACACAACACACACAAACACAAGCGTCGGAACACAGAAATTACACCGAGAATTCTGTTCAGCGGAATTGCTGACTACTAGCGAGTACGACGGACTCCTTGAACGCATGATGGTTTCAGAGGCAGCATGCGCATACGTACGTAGCCCAATTCGAATCCATTTTATCCCGATAGAGGCGTTTGTTTCCTCATTACCGTCAGCCGCGGATGCGCGAAGGAGAGGTTTCTGGTACTTTTTTTTTCTTTTCCCCGTACGGCTGGCGCCGCCGCTGCCGCGGATGCGTGGAGGCGAGCGCCATCTGGCGGTGCTGCAAGGAACCCAGCGGCACGCGCGGCGTGTGTACTGCTCCGTGATTGGTTGTCGCATTTCGATGTGATTGATGTCGAATTTTCTTAAATTTTAATCCTCAACCCCCGTCTCCCGTATGCTCGTATGACAACAGTACTATAATACCTAGTGCATACATCGCCTCCATATTCAAGTGATGTCTGCGTTTATCAAGTGCACGGAACTATACGCTCGTTTAGACGCAACAGCGGCAGCGTACGATTCCGCGCAGTCTAGCTTGCGAGCGCAGCAGGTGCTGCTCGGTGTCCTTAAGACGAATTCAACCAATGAATTCACTTACAAGGCGCCAGCCAAAGAAAACAAAACCAAAAAGACAAGCAAAACAAAATGAAGAGCCTGGCGAAAACAATGAACAGTTTTGAAATGAAGCCGTTGCTCGGCAAGCCGCATAATATTACTTCACAAAAGCGGATACCACCACGTGGTTGTCGCGCACTCTCAGTCGTATACAGCGCGCATGAAACTAAACGCGGTTTCATTGTGCGCCGAATGAGCGCTTTGCGCGATCTATCGATCCACATGTGCCCACCATCCCCGGCGCACTGGCGATGTTCTGAATATTGAAAAGCAATATTTGTCTTTTGGTTGGCGGTGAGCAATATATAAGATGACGAGAAAAATAGAGAGAAACTGCGCCCATTTTTGCCGTATCTGGGGCAATGATCAAGGAGAACCCGCATACGCGAATATTGCGTGCATCGATTTCTTTCTGCTGGCGCCTCAAAACTTCCAAAGTTAAGGCGGTCGCCGGCAGACGTTGTATGCGACTATAATGCGCGATCCACACAAACGTGCCATGGCACGCGCGGCGATCAGTCAATATGCCATGTTTTTCTGGGTTTCGGGCAAAAAGTGAGCGTCTGTGTTTTGTTCTTTTTTTCTTCTGTCTTCTTGTTCTTTCACATCTTTTCTTTTTTTTCTTCTTCTCCCGTGCCACAAGGGCCAAGAGCGGGGTATATATTTCCATCGATGTTTGGATTTCAGCAGCAAGGGGCTCCGAGACGTTGGGTTCGGTTTCGCATCGCTGCTTGCGATAACTGTGTAGCGGGGGGAACTACCACCAGCTAAGTTAATGAAAAGGCTAATACGGGCTTCCTATAACAGCTAAAAAAAGGGCGGGGGGGGGGGGGGGGAGCACATATGCATTG